>NW_015506379.1:10744-27743 GCF_001515645.1 Sinocyclocheilus grahami
ACACAGACACAGACACACACACACAGACACACAGACACACACACACACACACACAGACACAGACACAGACACACACACACAGACACACAGACACACACACACACACACACAGACACAGACACAGACACACACACACAGACACACAGACACACACACACACACACACACACACACAGACAGACACACAGACACACACTCAGAATAAACAAACTACATACTCGTACAGTAAAATAAAGTTATTACTATACTCAATATTTAATTTTACAGCACATTACAAAATAAATATTTCTTATTTTAATATTTTGATAATACTAATACTAATAATAATAAAATCACAATAGAAATCATAATTATAATTATTTTTATTGTTATTATCTTAAAGCCATATTAAAAGGGTCAAAAACAGTGGAAATGTGGCCTATATCTTTACTTTATTGTTACTGAAACAGGTTTGAATTTGTTCTTGTAAAGAGTGAACCCAAAATTCGAACACCCTTAAAAACACCCTTATTTGTGCCTTTTTGTGTCTGGATGTCGAAGCAGCAGCAATATGAGATGTTAAATGTTTATCATATCACCGTTCAAATGTCTGGTCATTTTTTAATCAGTGAGATACTATTAAAGTTTTTATTAATATTCTGAATTAGATTTTATTTTTATTAGTTTTAATTTTAATTTTTCCTGTTTTAATTGTAATTTTTGCAGTCATTTTTATAATTTTTTAAAAATATTTATCAATTTTATTTTGTAGTAGCTGAAATCAAATAAATTCAAGGATTTTATTTCAGTTGAAGTTTAATGTAATTTCAAGTAATGGTTTTAGATTTAGTTAACTATAATAACCCTGGTTCAAATCACAATCAGAAAAATTACATTTATATTTTTTCCAAATTGTTCAGCCCTAAAAGGATTGTTTGCACTCAATTTATTTTATTTATTTTATTTTCTATGCAAATTTACTCCCCTGTAAAATCACCCCCTAATCATTTTAGGAGTATTAATACTTTCCCAAATATTACAAACTATTTAAGCCATTTGATCTGTTTTCACATTGCAATATTTACACTCCCGGTCAGAAGTTTGGGATCAGAACGATTTTTAATGTTTTTACAGGAGTCTCTTCTGCTCATCAAGGCTGCATTTAATTGATCAAAAATACAGGAAAAAAATGTAATATTGTGAAATATTATTATGATGTAAAATAACGTTTTTCTATTTTAATATACATTAAACTGTAATGTATTTCTGTGATGCGCAGCTGTATTTTCAGCATCATTACTCCAGTCTTCAGTGTCACATGATCTTCAGAAATCAGTATAATATGCTGATTATTATCAGTTGTGATGCTTCATATTTTTTTGGAAGCTGTGAAATAGAAATCTTTTCTAACAATATACACTAGCGTGTTTGGGGTCGGTACATTTTTATTCTTTCTTTTTCTGAAAGAAATGAAAACTTTTATTCAGCGAGGATGTGTTAAACTGATAAGAAGTGATAGCAAAGATTTATATTGTTAGAAAAGATTTATATTTTGAATAAATGCTGTTCTTTTTAACTTTTTATTCATCAAAGAATCCTGAAAAAGTATCAGTTTCCTAAAAAACTGTTGATAATTCTAATAATAAATCAGCATATGATTTCTGAAGATCATGTGATCTTTATACTGGAGTAATGATGATGGAAATTCAGCTTTGCATCACAGAAATAAATTATATTTTAAAGGATATTCAAATAGAAACCATTATTTTATATTGTAATAACATTTTGCAAGATTACAGTTTTTTTCTGTATTTTTGATCAAATAAATGCAGCCTTGATGAGCAGAAGACACTTCTTTAAAAACATTACAAGCCTTACTGATCCCATACTTTTGACCGGTAGTGTATTTATATATTGCAAAAATTTTTTTTTTGCAATATTGTATGCGAGTGTGTTTGTTTACCTGAGACAGAAGCTGTTCTGTTTTGTCCTTCCACGCGTGTCCCTCCTCCTGTATCTGTACAGCGTACTGATCTCTCTCCACCTGCAGCTGAGCCACCGACTCCATCAGCTGCACACACATACTCAGACACTCAGGATGACATTCAGGACTAACACAGACACAAACATGCCCCAAATTACAGCAGCACACACCTGAGCCGTGTGAGCTTCTATCTGGTGCTTTTCTTCCAGCAGGAGCTGGACCTGCTGGTGCTCAGACGGAGAACCCGTCTGACTGGAGAACTGCAGGAGCGATGTGAAGAGGGATTTCACATCACAGGAATACTATCATGAGCACAGTAAATGTTTAAAGCGTCTCCTCACCTGCTGCAGCATGCTGTCGGCCATCTCCAGCCGCTTACGGAGCTCATCAACCTCCTGCTTCAAGCCGTTGTTCTCATTTACTCTCAGCTTGAGATGCTCGGACAGCTCTGAGCTCTGCTGTCTGGACTCCTCGCTCACATTACTGACACAGACCATATTCATATAACATACACTCATATGTGACTCTGGACCACAAAACCAGTCATAAGGGTCCATTTTTAAAAATCTGAATAAATAAGCTTTCCATTGATGTATGGTTTGTTAGGATAGGACAATATTTGAAAATCTGGAATCTGAGGGTGCAAAAAAATCTAAATATTGAGAAAATCACCTTTAAAGTTGTCCAAATGAAGTTCTTAGCAATGCATATTGCTAAGCAAAAAATTACCTTTTAATATATCTATGGTAGGAAATGTACAAAATATCTTCATGGAACATGATCTTTACTTAATATCCTAATGATTTTTGGCATAAAAGAAAAATGGATAATTGTGACCCATACAATGTATTGTTGGCTATTGCTACAAATATCCCCCAGCGACTTAACACTGTTATCAAATAAATGCAACCTTAGTGAGCAGAAGAGACGTTTTTCAAAAACATTAAAAGTAAAGCATGACTGCTATCTACAGACACTCAGGCTTCTATGCGGATGAAGCCAGTGAAACTTTAACTTATAAACAGAGCCTCGTTCTGCCATGCAGCCTGTTACAGACGTGTGTGTGACGCTGAATCAGGATGTTTGTTCAGTGTGTAGCAGGAGATCATGGGATCAAATGCCAGAACTAGTCCTACAGGACACACCGCGATAACGCACATACTGACAGATACATAACCAATTATACCAATTAAGATATAGATTAGAAAAGCACACAGCACAGATAAGAGGAAAACGGTTTCAGGTCTTTTTAAATACTTTATATTTAGCAGAAATAGATTAAATTGTTCTTGATTTGGTCTGTAAACCATGAGGGAATCAATCGATTGTGAAAATTATATCAAGTGACTAATCAGCATCAGCCAATGCTGTAACCCCTACAGACTACAAGCTATTTCCATCATAAGAACTCGTGCTTCAATAAGACTATCCTGCTAGTGACCGTTCAGAGTGGTAATTATAAACTGCTAGACTAAAATAAATTACCTTACTGTACAGTTTTGCACATCTACTTTAAAAAAAAAAAAAAAAAGCTCAGGTGAATTAATAGTAAAACATATCAAAATACCTCCAGTTCCTTCTCGCTGACCATCGGCGGACCGCTGTCTCCATTGATGTATGTTGCTGACTGCATTAAACCCAAGAAGAAAATCAGAATTCAAAGCTTTGCCCCGAATCATTTGATCAATTAATTCTGGAACGGTTTAAATGTTGATATTTGGGTTATTTACAAGTGTTGCATACAAATTAAACTGCTTCTATTCCAAGTCTTGCAAATGTGTTTATACATTTATGTTTGTATGTTTGTTAAGCCATGCAAGTTCTTCAAGAATTTGGTTTATTTGGGAGGAGCCTGTTGAGTTTAGTTCTTAAAAGTCAAAAAGTCAAGAAAACAGGTCATTTAATTTCTTAAAAAATGCATTTGGCCTCATTTGTTGTCAATCTAGACCTTTTATTGAAATTTTAAGAAGTCTATCCACTTCTGAAATTACTTTTCTGCTGATGTAATCAAGCAGGGTGGAAAAATATAACATCATATCATCCCAATCCAACCAAACCCAGAGACTGAAGCTAGCAGAAGCTGTGACTCGCCTCAGACAGCAGTCCATTGAGCTGCTGGGAAATCTGTCTCAGGCTCTCGGTGGACGACAGCGGCCTGCAAACACAAACATGCGAGTTCAGCGTATCAGAACAGACCATTAGGTGTTACAGTTCTGAACTAAACAAGCATAACAAACATACAGAATCAGTGTAGAGTTAGTGTGCATGAACAGAGTAAAACTTGAATGAACATGAAAATAGAAAATGTCTCATCACAGAGATTTTTGGTAAGATTCAAGACTCTTTATTGAAGTTTTTTTTTAAATGCATCTGGGAAATATGAATTGTAAAATATTTCCAGAACCAATGCATCAGAAAACCTGAGCTGTCACTGCTGCGCTCTATAAAACAATAAAACATTCTGATTGGCTGTAACGGTGTCATTCTTCAACGAGAGAGAAACTTGTCACGTTCATGGCATGATATTTCTGTAGTAGCTTGTTCTCAAATAAAGAGTAAATTCACCTGTTATCTTCCAGAGGATGTTCATCGCCGTTTGCATCTCCTGTGTACTTCTGCTGGAAAAACATTTGAATGAAAAACACAAACCTGACATGCAAAACAAGACTTATGTGACAACATACCTGACAAGGCAATGCACCAAATTAAAAGACACACACGGATCAGATTAAAAACATGAGCAAACAACACACACAACAGCTGTGTTTCAAAACAGTCCTAGACTTCTGAAAGCCAGCTAAGGTGACTAACACCGAGACAGACAGACCTGCAGGCCAGGGTTATCAGAGTTAATAGCAGAAGCAGGATTAGAGACGGGTTCAGCGCTGGTCTCCTCCAGCTCCTGCGAGACCTGGTTCACCGCATCCACATCATCCTGATGCAATACAGCGACAGAGACACATTAGACTCTCCGTGGGTTACACACACACACACCACATTCACAGTAAAGATGCACAACAATCTATAAGTCTAAGTACATACATATAAAGGTGAAAAAAACATTTCCAGGCATTCAATTCAATATATAATAAATCCCAATATATTCAGACCCTGAAACTTCATTTTGCATGTTAAAGATGCAACATGAAAAAGCATTCACAGCATGCACTGTAAAAATAGATTTTATGAAGTTGCAAAATAAAGCAGAGATTATTGTTCCTATACGATACTATTTTAGTCTTTTAATCCAATGTGTTATTTGCCATTTCTTTGTAATTAGATGTTACATTTACTTGCAATTTCCGAGTGCAAATGGTTTCTAAAAATTATTTTCAGTGCGAGTCGAATATATGAAACATTTACTGTATTTCTTTCAAATAAAGAGCACTGATGAATCGTTCGCAATAAGCCCGGAAACATGAATGAGTGATTTCATGCTGACTTTAAAAATTGCAACAGATGATGCAAACACCGACTTCTTCCAGCGATGACGATCTCACAGCATGCGAGGAAACACAGATGACGAATCAAAGAGCAAACGGAGGAGAAAGAGGAGGGACAGCGAGCAGCTCACCTGACTGCTGTTGACAAATGGAGGCTGAGACACTCCATTAGCCAGACTAAGATCAGACACCATAACTTTGAGAATATTCTCAATCTACAGAGGAAGGAGAGGCAGACCATAAAGCAAAAGGCGCGAGAGAGGAGGAAGCAGTAGTGATAACGTGATAAAGCAAACACAAGATGAAGAGTTAGTAGCGCCTGATTCAGATCAATCACACAGCTAGAAAACACACCTTTCTGGTATTTATAAAGGCCTACTATTACAATTAGAATTACAATTTATTCGTATTTTGAATGAGCTTTTAGCTTATTTGATATTTTATGCTTTCATTTGAATTTTAGTCATTTTGTATTGTGCTTTAATCATTTTTGTGAGTTTTTGTTATTTTTAAATATTAATATTTAGGTTTAATTTTCTAGGTTCAAGATCCATCACAAACATACTACATGTGATGTAATGTAGAGAAATATTTTTTTCTTTAGTTCATCATCCCTCAGTGCAACAACAAACTCAACCAACAATGAATTAAGCACATACACATTAAAAATAGAATATAGTTCATGATATTCTTTTATAAGACATATGATGCGAATACAATAAACTTAATATGGCAGGGAGAAAAGAATAGAGCAGTGATTTTTTTATAAAAAATATATTAAACTATACAATGTACACAGAATCTGTACAGTGCAATTTTTTTCAGTTAGTTAATAATTTTAGTGTTTCAACTTCAACTAAAGCAAAGCTAGAAATGTTTAAATTTTTATGTATTTCAGCTTTATTATTAACAAAATGTTTCCTATACAAAAATATAGTTAGTTAGTCAGTTTTGGTGCTTTAATTTCAATAAGCATTTTTCAGTTAGTTCAGTTAATTTATTTTAAGAATTTCATTGAATATTTATATATTTTGTTTTAATGTTTTGAACAGATTTATTTTTAGTTAGGGTTAATAACCCTGGATCAGACTCTCTGTAATAACCGTCGAATTACTGGCTGTTATGTGTAAACATGAATAATTATTATAAATGAAAAGCCAATCGCTGTACAAAAACAGGCCCTCAAAATAGTGAAGAGGAAAAATAGTTCAACGAGCAAAGACTGAATAAATCCTCAAACAGTTCCTGAAACGAGGATTACTTCCTGCAGTGGGAAAGAGTCATTAACTGATCAGTCAAAACACAGCAGACAGCCAAATCCCATCAGAGCAGACAGCGAGCATTCATCGCATCTGACGTGGATCGATTACGCATCTGACTCACATTGTCCGGCGAGTGTCTGTCCGCAGCTGCGTCCAGCTGATCGCCTGCTTTAACCTTCCTCTTCTTCTTTGGTCCAGCACTTCCTGCGGATGGGGTTGTCTTCTGTTGAAACTCCTTCAGCTGCAGGACACAAGAGCAGAAATATTTGATATTAAATATATCATATTACAGCTACAGTAAGTCACGTATGTGTGCAGATACACTGAGAAAACAAAATTCAAAATTGAGATTTACACATAACTTATTTATAAATAATCTTTCCATAGATATATGGTTTGTTAGGAGAGGACAATATTTGGCCGAGATACAACTATTTGAAAATCTGGAATCTGAGGGTGCAAAAAAATCTAAATATTGAGAAAATCATGTTTAAAGTTGTTCAAATGAAGTTCTTAGCAATGCATATTACTAATCAAACATTAAGTTTTGATATATTTACGGTAGGAGATTTACAAAATATCTTCATGGATCATGGTCTTTACTTAATATCCTAATGATTTTTGGCATAAAAGAGAAATGTATAATTGTGACCCATACAATGTATTGTTGGCTATTGCTACAGATATCCCCCAGCGACTTAACACTGCTTTTGTGCTGCAGGCTCACAAATTCACTCTAAATTGCTAGTGAATTAAAAAGAAAATACAAATGCTAAGTATCACATTGAATTAAATGTGAAACTCTAAAGTTTGAAATAGTATTTTCTTGTGAAATGCACTCTTTAGCCCCGTTCACACCAAGAACGATAACTATAACGATATTAGTGTCCACACCAGCGAACGATATCGTCTGTTTATTCTGCCGCTTTAAGTTCTGGAGCTCGTTACAGCAGGATGGGATGGATTCTGATCGGCTGTCAGTGTTTTATCGTTCATCAGCTGGGAAAAAATCATATTGAATGTAATCACAACCATATCGTTCCTCTGTATCGTTATCGTTGTGGTGCGAACTATGCTATTCTTTAATACTGAGAACGATTTTTAGAACTATATCTTTATCGCTATCTTTATAGTTATCGTGCTTGCTGTGAACGGGGCTTAATCGTCTTTTTATTTACAACTTTAAAAAATCATTTTTACAGTGTATACGACAGAAATCATTTATTTTCACAACAACAGAACGTAAACCTTCCTAAAAATGGATATCCAACCCACACAGTCTACATCCCCTACAAAACTGCTGATTAAAGTCACTGAGAAAAGAAAACTAATCCAGTACATCAATTAACATCTTGTAATGAAAAGCTGTGTTTTTGTAATAAACAAATCCATAATAATAATAACGCTACGAGTCCATAATCCATAATAACGCTTCCTCCAGTGAGTCAGTGTTCTGGTGTGAATCAGGAGAGAAATCTGCACAGATCAAGCAGCGTTTAAACAGCTCTGAACACATATGTGGCTGGATTTTGATGTGAGAGACAACAGCAGATGCACTTTTTCACTGGAGGAAGAGTTATTATGGACTCGTATTTTAGTTAAAAGCGTCTTAATGCTGGATTTGTTTCAGCTTTTGTCTTCTCCAGATGTTCACTGATGGACTGGAGTGCTGTGGATTATTGTGATGTTTTTATCAGCTCTCAATCTGACGGCACCCATTCACTTGCAGTTAGACACTGATGCAATTTCTCCAAACCTGAAGAAACAAACAAACTCATCTGCATCTGGGATGGCCTGCGGGTGAGTAAACTGTCAGCAAATAATCATTTTTGCCTGAACCAATCCTTTAATACAATAACTGAAGAAAGGCAGAAAGGACTCAATCTCAAGTCAATGATCTGTCCCAATTCTGGCACAGTTTAAACACACTTGTGCATTGTGAAAGTATGTACAAACTAAATCAAGATAACTAAATCAAGTTCCACTGCACCAGTGACAGGTATGACAACAAACTGCACATTCTGTTGGAGAGTAACCTCCCGTCCTGCGATATAAGGACACGTCTCTAGCGGGTCAGGGTCGCAGTAGTGTGTTTGGGTGTGGATCAGCTCTCGTGGGACGGATGACTCTACATCAGATCTCATATGACAGAGCCTTGCTTTGCCATAACTTAAATTCCAGGGTTGATTTTCCAGGCCACAGACGGCATAAAGGACAGCAGCTGTGCTTCACAACCTAGTGTAGTAGACATGAAAAAAAAAGCTCAGGTGAATTAATAGTAAAACATATCAAAATACCTCCAGTTCCTTCTCGCTGACCATCGGCGGACCGCTGTCTCCATTGATGTATGTTGCTGACTGCATTAAACCCAAGAAGAAAATCAGAATTCAAAGCTTTGCCCCGAATCATTTGATCAATTAATTCTGGAACGGTTTTAAAAAAAAAAAAAAAAGCTCAGGTGAATTAATAGTAAAACATATCAAAATACCTCCAGTTCCTTCTCGCTGACCGTCGGCGGACCGCTGTCTCCATTGATGTATGTTGCTGACTGCATTAAACCCAAGAAGAAAATCAGAATTCAAAGCTTTGCCCCGAATCATTTGATCAATTAATTCTGGAACGGTTTAAATGTTGATATTTGGGTTATTTACAAGTGTTGCATACAAATTAAACTGCTTCTATTCCAAGTCTTGCAAATGTGTTTATACATTTATGTTTGTTATTCACTCAAGCCATGCAAGTTCTTCAAGAATTTGGTTTATTTGGGAGGAGCCTGTTGAGTTTAGTTCTTAAAAGTCAAGACGAAATCAAAACAGGTCATTTAATTTCTTAAAAAATGCATTTGGCCTCATTTGTTGTCAATCTAGACCTTTTATTGAAATTTTAAGAAGTCTATCCACTTCTGAAATTACTTTTCTGCTGATGTAATCAAGCAGGGTGGAAAAATATAACATCATATCATCCCAATCCAACCAAACCCAGAGACTGAAGCTAGCAGAAGCTGTGACTCGCCTCAGACAGCAGTCCATTGAGCTGCTGGGAAATCTGTCTCAGGCTCTCGGTGGACGACAGCGGCCTGCAAACACAAACATGCGAGTTCAGCGTATCAGAACAGACCATTAGGTGTTACAGTTCTGAACTAAACAAGCATAACAAACATACAGAATCAGTGTAGAGTTAGTGTGCATGAACAGAGTAAAACTTGAATGAACATGAAAATAGAAAATGTCTCATCACAGAGATTTTTGGTAAGATTCAAGACTCTTTATTGAAGTTTTTTTTTAAATGCATCTGGGAAATATGAATTGTAAAATATTTCCAGAACCAATGCATCAGAAAACCTGAGCTGTCACTGCTGCGCTCTATAAAACAATAAAACATTCTGATTGGCTGTAACGGTGTCATTCTTCAACGAGAGAGAAACTTGTCACGTTCATGGCATGATATTTCTGTAGTAGCTTGTTCTCAAATAAAGAGTAAATTCACCTGTTATCTTCCAGAGGATGTTCATCGCCGTTTGCATCTCCTGTGTACTTCTGCTGGAAAAACATTTGAATGAAAAACACAAACCTGACATGCAAAACAAGACTTATGTGACAACATACCTGACAAGGCAATGCACCAAATTAAAAGACACACACGGATCAGATTAAAAACATGAGCAAACAACACACACAACAGCTGTGTTTCAAAACAGTCCTAGACTTCTGAAAGCCAGCTAAGGTGACTAACACCGAGACAGACAGACCTGCAGGCCAGGGTTATCAGAGTTAATAGCAGAAGCAGGATTAGAGACGGGTTCAGCGCTGGTCTCCTCCAGCTCCTGCGAGACCTGGTTCACCGCATCCACATCATCCTGATGCAATACAGCGACAGAGACACATTAGACTCTCCGTGGGTTACACACACACACACCACATTCACAGTAAAGATGCACAACAATCTATAAGTCTAAGTACATACATATAAAGGTGAAAAAAACATTTCCAGGCATTCAATTCAATATATAATAAATCCCAATATATTCAGACCCTGAAACTTCATTTTGCATGTTAAAGATGCAACATGAAAAAGCATTCACAGCATGCACTGTAAAAATAGATTTTATGAAGTTGCAAAATAAAGCAGAGATTATTGTTCCTATACTATACTATTTTAGTCTTTTAATCCAATGTGTTATTTGCCATTTCTTTGTAATTAGATGTTACATTTACTTGCAATTTCCGAGTGCAAATGGTTTCTAAAAATTATTTTCAGTGCGAGTCGAATATATGAAACATTTACTGTATTTCTTTCAAATAAAGAGCACTGATGAATCGTTCGCAATAAGCCCGGAAACATGAATGAGTGATTTCATGCTGACTTTAAAAATTGCAACAGATGATGCAAACACCGACTTCTTCCAGCGATGACGATCTCACAGCATGCGAGGAAACACAGATGACGAATCAAAGAGCAAACGGAGGAGAAAGAGGAGGGACAGCGAGCAGCTCACCTGACTGCTGTTGACAAATGGAGGCTGAGACACTCCATTAGCCAGACTAAGATCAGACACCATAACTTTGAGAATATTCTCAATCTACAGAGGAAGGAGAGGCAGACCATAAAGCAAAAGGCGCGAGAGAGGAGGAAGCAGTAGTGATAACGTGATAAAGCAAACACGAGATGAAGAGTTAGTAGCGCCTGATTCAGATCAATCACACAGCTAGAAAACACACCTTTCTGGTATTTATAAAGGCCTACTATTACAATTAGAATTACAATTTATTCGTATTTTGAATGAGCTTTTAGCTTATTTGATATTTTATGCTTTCATTTGAATTTTAGTCATTTTGTATTGTGCTTTAATCATTTTTGTGAGTTTTTGTTATTTTTAAATATTAATATTTAGGTTTAATTTTCTAGGTTCAAGATCCATCACAAACATACTACATGTGATGTAATGTAGAGAAATATTTTTTTCTTTAGTTCATCATCCCTCAGTGCAACAACAAACTCAACCAACAATGAATTAAGCACATACACATTAAAAATAGAATATAGTTCATGATATTCTTTTATAAGACATATGATGCGAATACAATAAACTTAATATGGCAGGGAGAAAAGAATAGAGCAGTGATTTTTTTATAAAAAATATATTAAACTATACAATGTACACAGAATCTGTACAGTGCAATTTTTTTCAGTTAGTTAATAATTTTAGTGTTTCAACTTCAACTAAAGCAAAGCTAGAAATGTTTACATTTTTATGTATTTCAGCTTTATTATTAACAAAATGTTTCCTATACAAAAATATAGTTAGTTAGTCAGTTTTGGTGCTTTAATTTCAATAAGCATTTTTCAGTTAGTTCAGTTAATTTATTTTAAGAATTTCATTGAATATTTATATATTTTGTTTTAATGTTTTGAACAGATTTATTTTTAGTTAGGGTTAATAACCCTGGATCAGACTCTCTGTAATAACCGTCGAATTACTGGCTGTTATGTGTAAACATGAATAATTATTATAAATGAAAAGCCAATCGCTGTACAAAAACAGGCCCTCAAAATAGTGAAGAGGAAAAATAGTTCAACGAGCAAAGACTGAATAAATCCTCAAACAGTTCCTGAAACGAGGATTACTTCCTGCAGTGGGAAAGAGTCATTAACTGATCAGTCAAAACACAGCAGACAGCCAAATCCCATCAGAGCAGACAGCGAGCATTCATCGCATCTGACGTGGATCGATTACGCATCTGACTCACATTGTCCGGCGAGTGTCTGTCCGCAGCTGCGTCCAGCTGATCGCCTGCTTTAACCTTCCTCTTCTTCTTTGGTCCAGCACTTCCTGCGGATGGGGTTGTCTTCTGTTGAAACTCCTTCAGCTGCAGGACACAAGAGCAGAAATATTTGATATTAAATATATCATATTACAGCTACAGTAAGTCACGTATGTGTGCAGATACACTGAGAAAACAAAATTCAAAATTGAGATTTACACATAACTTATTTATAAATAATCTTTCCATAGATATATGGTTTGTTAGGAGAGGACAATATTTGGCCGAGATACAACTATTTGAAAATCTGGAATCTGAGGGTGCAAAAAAATCTAAATATTGAGAAAATCATGTTTAAAGTTGTTCAAATGAAGTTCTTAGCAATGCATATTACTAATCAAACATTAAGTTTTGATATATTTACGGTAGGAGATTTACAAAATATCTTCATGGATCATGGTCTTTACTTAATATCCTAATGATTTTTGGCATAAAAGAGAAATGTATAATTGTGACCCATACAATGTATTGTTGGCTATTGCTACAGATATCCCCCAGCGACTTAACACTGCTTTTGTGCTGCAGGCTCACAAATTCACTCTAAATTGCTAGTGAATTAAAAAGAAAATACAAATGCTAAGTATCACATTGAATTAAATGTGAAACTCTAAAGTTTGAAATAGTATTTTCTTGTGAAATGCACTCTTTAGCCCCGTTCACACCAAGAACGATAACTATAACGATATTAGTGTCCACACCAGCGAACGATATCGTCTGTTTATTCTGCCGCTTTAAGTTCTGGAGCTCGTTACAGCAGGATGGGATGGATTCTGATCGGCTGTCAGTGTTTTATCGTTCATCAGCTGGGAAAAAATCATATTGAATGTAATCACAACCATATCGTTCCTCTGTATCGTTATCGTTGTGGTGCGAACTATGCTATTCTTTAATACTGAGAACGATTTTTAGAACTATATCTTTATCGCTATCTTTATAGTTATCGTGCTTGCTGTGAACGGGGCTTAATCGTCTTTTTATTTACAACTTTAAAAAATCATTTTTACAGTGTATACGACAGAAATCATTTATTTTCACAACAACAGAACGTAAACCTTCCTAAAAATGGATATCCAACCCACACAGTCTACATCCCCTACAAAACTGCTGATTAAAGTCACTGAGAAAAGAAAACTAATCCAGTACATCAATTAACATCTTGTAATGAAAAGCTGTGTTTTTGTAATAAACAAATCCATCATTACATTTTTTTTAACTTCAAACATTTGATTCCGGCTAAAATACGAGTCCTCTGTCTGTAATATTGCTTTTTTTCTATGAAAAGAAAAAAAAAGGTCTCATCCGAATCAGTAAAGAAATATGAACAGATCAAGTACTCTTTACAAGTAAAACAGTCCAAAACAGCTCTAAACATATATGTCAGTGGATTTCGAGAGGACAACAGGAGATGGACTTTTCCACTGGAGGAAGCATTATTAAGTTGGCTTCTTCTGAGACCAAATTTTAAAATGTATCTCCTCCTAGACTTTTAAAGCTACAACCACCAAACTCGGGTCACACCTTCAGACTGGTCTGACTCGGGTTGCTATATCTTTTCTAACTGATTTCGTAAACCAGACTATCAAAACCACCTACAATCCCATAGACTTTCATTGAAAACTTTTATACAATAAGACTTATGGTGTATTTAAGCTGTCTATATTTGCTATAGCAAAGCTTAACAACTCCCTACTGAAAAAAAAACAAAAAACAGCTAAAACCAGCCTAAGCTGATTGACTGCTTTGGCTGGCCTCCCAAGCTGGTTTTAAAGTGGTTTTGGCCATATTTTTTGCGACAGTTACGACGACAGGAAAAGGCGACAGTTAGGTCGTCAGAACAAGACGACAGTTACGACGACAGAACAGGACGACAGTTAGGACGACAGAACAAGACAACAGAACAAAACGAAGAAAAGGACGACAGTAATTAAATGACAGAGAAAAAGCAGGCAGGACGACAGATTAAGACGACGTCAACACACAACATACACACCTACATATACTGATTTACCTGAACAAGTAGGCAATGACTGTAGACAAAGACAAATGTATAGTACAAAACACAAAGCAGTCGACTCATTTTTGACACAAATGGAACCTCATAAATTTATTCTACTTTTTAAATGTATATACATGCATGTTTTTGTTGCATATATATCTGTTCTAGATTCAATGTAAACTTTGGCAATACATTGTAACAATTGTCATGCCAATAAAGCACATATTGAATTGAATTGAGAGAGAGAGAGAGAGAGAGAGAGAGAGGGGGGTTAATGTGCTTCTCAATTCTTATTGTGCATTAGAATCACAAAATTCCCTAGATTCTAGAAATCTTAATGTTTAAGCATATAATGATATTCTAGGCCCTAGTTTGGAAGAAAATGTTCTGGTTAACCTGCTGCTTATATTTGGAAAATGAATGACGTTGGTTCAGCACACTAGCTGACGGCCGTCTCTTTAAGGCCAGAGTGGATTTCGGCCGTCCGCGCACCTTCCGCATTACGTACTTTTTGTCATCAGGAGGGCTCGCGCTGTTGTATCATCGCGCGGTCTCAAAAAATTGCCTGCACGAGAACGGTGCGCGACGTACAACAGCTGATGCAACTACGGCGCTAGGTCCTGTGGTGCATCTCAAACGCGCCTCCTCTATTATATTTCGGTGGAACATACCAACACAAACTGGGGGGGGGATCACATGACCATCAGAGGCTTCACACAGTTCACAAACGCGACCGGCGGCGTCAGAACACGACTGGAATACCGGACGCGACAGAGGACACCTGGCGTCAACGCAGCCTGTAGGTCTTTCTAAGCTTTCGGATTTATTTCACGATGTAGACTTTAGAAGTCTTTTTTTTTTCTCAAGTTTTCTTGTCTTTTTTTTTAAGCATTCACCCCCTGGAAGTTTTGTTGGGAGCGCATAGAGCCGAGCCTCATCTGACTAATGCAAACAGGTAACGTTATCATGATATATTCATTGTGCATTGTAATATTTAGAAGGATCTAATGACAGAAATGGCAATACACTATACACAAGTTAACCGGGACGGCCGTTATGGCGTTATTTTAATGACAAATGTCGAAAGCACATAAATATAATGCGCGAGCGAGATGCACAGAACCGGACTCTCGCGCTCAGATGCACGCTGCTCTCGCCCGGAGAGAGTGCGCACGCTTTAAACGTGTCTCTCCTCTCAAACTGTGTCTCTATGCTCATGCAGATATTCATTCTTTTCACACCTGAATTAAATGTTGTCAAAAGTTATTATGCACTTTTAAAAAGTAGTCTCAAAACAGATTTGTTTAGGGCCTTTCCTTGATTTTTTAAATTTTTATTATTGTTGTATTTAAACTATATATAAACTGGTTATTGTACATTGTTTTACTAGGCCCACTTTATCTCTTTTATGTTTGTATTTTGTTCTTTTCTGTGAAAGCACATATGCATCTCTCTGTAAAGTACTTTGTAAACACTGTTTTAAAAGGTGCTATATAAATAAAGCTTTAACCAATCAGACCTCCACGACTGACCGATGAAAATGCTGAAATCTAATTGGCTGGGAGGGAGGTGAACCCGGAATTCTTTTGACAATCAAAGATGGATCCAGTTTAATAATATTTAGCAATGTCAATGAAATGTAGCCTATATTAGAAATGGCTAGGAATTGGGTGCTTGGATGATTTGTACATATAACCTCTGTCCTGGTTGGTCTCTCAATAACAACATATAAAAACAACATATTATAGTCTATGTCTCTAAAGACTTCATATAAAAGATCAATGTTATGTCATCATATGTCAGATACCTCAACTGAATTTAAAGTCATTGCAATAAATTCTCAGTTGGTATGACAATAACAAGTAACAATTCCTATCAAATCAACATCAACTGCAAAAATAGATGTAAATGAGGCAAGATATGTTCACAATAAATGTTCTGATAGCATCGCTGTTTGGACATTTATTGGGAGTGTTTTTTTTTAATCCAATGTTTGTTTTCAGCTCTGATTTTAGTTCATGAAAACCCACTTCATATTAGCTACACATTCAATGGCACTCTCCTCTAAAACAGTGAATATACAGTAATATGACAGTTACATGTAATTACATTGTCTGTAAATGCATTAAACACATAGAATATAATATAGTGTATATGACAAATATAAGAAATTCATTATAGTGTTATATTTGGTCTCCAAATCTTAAGTATCGGTTTATGGAATATACAGTGGGTACGGAAAGTATTCAGACCCCCTTAAATTTTTCACTCTTTGTTATATTGCAGCCATTTGCTAAAATCATTTAAGTTATTTTTTTTCCTCATTAATGTACACACAGCACCCCATATTGACAGAAAAACACAGAATTGTTGACATTTTTGCAGATTTATTAAAAAAGAAAAACTGAAATATCACATGGTCCTAAGTATTCAGACCCTTTGCTCAGTATTTAGTAGAAGCACCCTTTTGATCGAATACAGCCATGAGTCTTTTTGGGAAAGACCCAACAAGT
>NW_015506379.1:30201-37951 GCF_001515645.1 Sinocyclocheilus grahami
TGATCCTAACAACTACAGAGGCATCTGTGTGAGCAGCAACCTGGGAAAGTTATTCTGTAGCATAATAAACGCTCGACTATTAGACTTCATCACCACACACAATGTACTGAGCAGAAGCCAAATCGGATTTTTACCAAATTACCGTACATCTGATCACATCTATACATTACATACTCTAATTGAAAAACACGTTAACCAAGATAAAGGTAAAATATATGCATGCTTTATTGACTTTAAAAAAGCTTTTGACTCAATTTGGCACCAAGGACTATTCTACAAACTTATTGAAAGTGGCATAGGAGGTAAAACCTATGAGCTTATCAAATCAATGTACACTGAAAGTAAATGTGGCGTAAAGATCAGCACCAAACGTACGAGGTATCTTTCCCAGGAGCGTGGAGTGAGACAGGGCTGCTGCTTAAGCCCAATGTTATTTAACATCTACATCAATGAACTGAATCAATCTCAATCTTCAGTGGGTAGAAGGATTTTATTTATTATTATTTATGTTGTTATTTATGTTGTTATATATATATGTGAATGCTTTGGCAACATTGTGTTACACAGTCATGCTAATAAACACATATAGAATTGAAATGAGAGAGAGAGAGAGAGAGAGAGAGAGAGAGGGGGGTTAATGTGCTTCTCAATTCTTATTGTGCATTAGAATCACAAAATTCCCTAGATTCTAGAAATCTTAATGTTTAAGCATATAATGATATTCTAGGCCCTAGTTTGGAAGAAAATGTTCTGGTTAACCTGCTGCTTATATTTGGAAAATGAATGACGTTGGTTCAGCACACTAGCTGACGGCCGTCTCTTTAAGGCCAGAGTGGATTTCGGCCGTCCGCGCACCTTCCGCATTACGTACTTTTTGTCATCAGGAGGGCTCGCGCTGTTGTATCATCGCGCGGTCTCAAAAAATTGCCTGCACGAGAACGGTGCGCGACGTACAACAGCTGATGCAACTACGGCGCTAGGTCCTGTGGTGCATCTCAAACGCGCCTCCTCTATTATATTTCGGTGGAACATACCAACACAAACTGGGGGGGGGATCACATGACCATCAGAGGCTTCACACAGTTCACAAACGCGACCGGCGGCGTCAGAACACGACTGGAATACCGGACGCGACAGAGGACACCTGGCGTCAACGCAGCCTGTAGGTCTTTCTAAGCTTTCGGATTTATTTCACGATGTAGACTTTAGAAGTCTTTTTTTTTTCTCAAGTTTTCTTGTCTTTTTTTTTAAGCATTCACCCCCTGGAAGTTTTGTTGGGAGCGCATAGAGCCGAGCCTCATCTGACTAATGCAAACAGGTAACGTTATCATGATATATTCATTGTGCATTGTAATATTTAGAAGGATCTAATGACAGAAATGGCAATACACTATACACAAGATAACCGGGACGGCCGTTATGGCGTTATTTTAATGACAAATGTCGAAAGCACATAAAGATAATGCGCGAGCGAGATGCACAGAACCGGACTCTCGCGCTCAGATGCACGCTGCTCTCGCCCGGAGAGAGTGCGCACGCTTTAAACGTGTCTCTCCTCTCAAACTGTGTCTCTATGCTCATGCAGATATTCATTCTTTTCACACCTGAATTAAATGTTGTCAAAAGTTATTATGCACTTTTAAAAAGTAGTCTCAAAACAGATTTGTTTAGGGCCTTTCCTTGATTTTTTAAATTTTTATTATTGTTGTATTTAAACTATATATAAACTGGTTATTGTACATTGTTTTACTAGGCCCACTTTATCTCTTTTATGTTTGTATTTTGTTCTTTTCTGTGAAAGCACATATGCATCTCTCTGTAAAGTACTTTGTAAACACTGTTTTAAAAGGTGCTATATAAATAAAGCTTTAACCAATCAGACCTCCACGACTGACCGATGAAAATGCTGAAATCTAATTGGCTGGGAGGGAGGTGAACCCGGAATTCTTTTGACAATCAAAGATGGATCCAGTTTAATAATATTTAGCAATGTCAATGAAATGTAGCCTATATTAGAAATGGCTAGGAATTGGGTGCTTGGATGATTTGTACATATAACCTCTGTCCTGGTTGGTCTCTCAATAACAACATATAAAAACAACATATTATAGTCTATGTCTCTAAAGACTTCATATAAAAGATCAATGTTATGTCATCATATGTCAGATACCTCAACTGAATTTAAAATCATTGCAATAAATTCTCAGTTGGTATGATGACAATAATAAGTAACAATTCCTCATCAACTGCAAAAATAGATGTAAATGATGCAAGATATGTTCACAATAAATGTTCTGATAGCATCGCTGTTTGGACATTTATTGGGAGTGTTTTTTTTTAATCCAATGTTTGTTTTCAGCTCTGATTTTAGTTCATGAAAACCCACTTCATATTAGCTACACATTCAATGGCACTCTCCTCTAAAACAGTGAATATACAGTAATATGACAGTTACATGTAATTACATTGTCTGTAAATGCATTAAACACATAGAATATAATATAGTGTATATGACAAATATAAGAAATTCATTATAGTGTTATATTTGGTCTCCAAATCTTAAGTATCCAACATCATGGTGCATCACACACTACAAGATATTACTAAGATTATCATGCCAGAGGGAGCGCCTCACGTGATCTCACGCAGCAGATCGTCATTGATATTTCAGTGATGTTTACATATGTTAGCTAAAAATACCAAGATATGAATTTTTGCCCATATCGCCCAGCCCTAACTCCCACTAGGCACAGTTGCCTTGAACCGAGCCCTCCCCGCTCCCCCGCTGGCCTGCCCGCACACTTGCACTAAACTTTCCGGGCCGGAGCACGCTTACGTCATGTGCGAGATAACGAAGAAATCCACTTTCGCTAATATTCTGAGATATATCCATCTGCAGCCCCGCAGCACACACGCTTCAGGACACACGACTCGGGTCACCCGTTTCAGGCCGAAAGTGAGGTTTAGGGCGGATCTGGGGCCTGTACCATGAAGCCGGATTAGCTGGCTAGCCAGGTAAGTTTCAGTTTAGTTTGCACCAATCCTGGGTTTTAGGTACCATGAGTGGCTTGGCTTTTAGCTGCGTTCATTGCCATAGTAACTTACACTCCACAGCTAACCTGCTCCTGGGCAGCTTACGTTCTGAGTTAGAGATCTCAAATTGAAATTGGACCAATCAGATGTGAGCAAAGGGACACATGTCTGACACACAAAAAGTCACTCCCCCAGTTTATCTTGCTCCAAATTCAAGGTCACTAGTACTATATTTATAATTTATATTATTATTAATCCATTACACACAAGCAATTTTAGATTAACAGTTATTATAAATCATTTGTTAAATTAATGTTAATATATATACAGATTGTATGTAATATAAATAAGCCGTAGAATCAATAGATAATGCTTTAAAAATGACTACGTGACCTTACATGTTCGAGTCTCTATCGCTGTATATAACAAGTTTGACTTGTGACTGCACTGATAAAGCAAGATAATTTAGTACAAGTACTTTTTTCATTGTAAATGCATTTAAATTCATCATATTCTTCAATCTCTTAACCTTTAGCAAAACCTTTAACCAAGGCTCGTGATTGGCTGTTCGCCAGTGATGTCACACATTCATGTGCACATGCTCCACAAACTTAGGATCAAAGCCTGAGTTGACAAAGAAAGTTGATGATCAGCATCATGGTACCAATAAAGCTGGATTGGAGTGGTTTGGTTTTGTCAACTCGAAACTAATCCTGTAAATCTGAATTTGTTCATCTACCGTCATAGTACAGGCCCCTGGTCTTTTTAGAGTCACACCACCTACAGTTTAGTAGCGTAATGCATGTTCTTTTGTTAGATTTAATAATACGAGCTATTTTCAAATGGATTTTTGATAAGATTTATATGTGCAACCTTTAATAACGATACCTGAAATGCAAAAAATGCACAATCTGATCATTTATTCATATTCATTTTGATCAGTATTTATCAAATGTAACATTATGGATTTTGATAGGAGTCATATGCAGGGGCGGTTCTAGGGGGGGGCCAGTGCCCCCCTGTCAACAAGCTTGGCCCCCCTAATGACTGCCTAGAAAGAAAATCAAAAAAAGGAAGCCCAGTATGAGGCCAATTTAGGGCAACTGAAAAATGTACGAACATGGTCAACTAGAAAAAAGGAGCATATGATACAAGAGTCATCTCTTTCTGGGAAGAATTTATGAAGTCTAGATTGGTAAATTGGGTTCGGTGCAAAACTTTTAACTGAATCAGACTTAACCGGGCACAAGCAGAATTAACTCTAACAAGAGCCTCAGACCAGAGCTCTTCAGAAAAGCTGAGCTCTTAACTCTTTCTCCCATTTTAACGTCAAACATAAGACAGATGAAGATCTAGATGAAAGCAACATGAGATAGACAGAAGAGATAAGGTTACCATCTATAGGGGCTGACAATAAACTCTCAAGCAGTTATTTTTTTGGCATTTGGGGGAAACTAGAGAAATTAGTTGGAATTAGCTGGAAAATACCTGAATAAGTCTGTAGTATGTAAATTATATTTGGATAGAAGGTGTTATCACTCCATCTTTTGAAAGTGTGATCAATCATAGCTGAAAACATAAAGTGATTCTAACTGAAAATGTTTTTCAAATTGTTTCCAAATGTTGGAACCACAATGGGATTTCTTGTATAGCTAGAAGGTTGGAGAGACAAAAAGGAGCAAAGACTAATGCTGGAAGGGAAGAAGAGGTACAAGAAGCAGCTTCTAGTGTACACCAGTTAGACTCTGGAGCATTACACCATAATGACATCTTGGAAATATTAGCGGATCAGTAAGAAAAATAGAAATTTTGGCAGGGCTAAACCACAATCCATGCGCCTTGCCAACACCTTTGCTTAAATTTTTATATCAACATTCAATAAACTAATGGGCCTGTAACTACTACATAAAGTCAGGTCTTTGTTTTTTTTGTTTTGTTTTTGTTTTTTTAATAGAAGAGAGATAAATGCTTGATTTAACAAGACTGGAAGACAGCCCTGTTGAAATGACTCCTGCATGGCGAACAGTAAGGGGGCTACTTGTGTGTAAACAGTGAATATTTAACATTCTATTGATGGTTTTCACGTGACGTCACACACTCAGAGGAACGCCCACATGGAGGGCAAAACCAAGCTTTGCTTCACTGACCGCCAGTTATTTTTACGCAGATTGCATTAAGTAGTAATGTAGTTAAATGCAGATATTAAAAGGCGAAATTCAGTAAACACCTTATATATTATACCTAAATTTAACTCTGTACAAAGGAAAAGGGGGTAAAAAATGCTTTTTTTAATAGATTTTTTTATCCCCATGTGCAAGAATGTGAAAAACATTAATACAAATGTGATCTGTTGTTTGTAACTGTTTCCAATTTATTGTCTATTAAAATTTCTAAGTATCATCATTCAGTTGTAATTTATTTGCTCACGAATATTAATTATAAGGTCCAGGAAAGCAACAACGAGAAGGCATGGCCGAGAAATATGATCTGGCCATTCATTATGACATCTTAGCAAGCTTTTGAGTCAAAATGTCCTGTCTGACTAACATGAAATGTAATGTCATGTTAAATTGTGTTTCAGTGCATACAGCCATGAGGATTTATTGGATTCTTGCACTATTTCTAACTGGTAGGTCACTTTATTTATTTTTAATGCAATTCAAATTTTTTTTTATAATTAAATTATGCTTTTGTGCAAAATTATTATTTCACTGTTATATATATATATATATGTATGTGTGTGTGTGTGTGTGTGTGTGTGCGCAGTGGAATATGTACATATCTGTTGTCTAATAGCTTAATCATAGCAGTACTGAATAAAAAGAATGAGGAGTTGCGTCACAATGACATTTCAAGATGGCCACCTCAGTGTGGAGCTCTCCAGTTGTTTTACAGTTTTTGTTGGTTTGTCCTGTTTTTTTGTTTATCAAATACAATCAGTTTTACCAGAGATGAACTGCTGAACATGGGCAGCACACACCACACAATCTTCTACCGGTTTTCATCTACCTGACTAACTCCTGCTGCTCTCCTGGAAAAATAACTGTCCTGCACTGTTTTACGTAAACCTGGCTGAATGACAGAGTTGGATATAACACGTTACTGTATTCTAATGACTTTTCCTGATAACGCAGTAATGTATTGCGTTACATTTTAAATGTATGTAATTTGATTACAGTTAATAATGTCAATAAAATTACTTTACTTAAGTTACAAATGCAGTGTTAAGAAAAAAAAAAGCATTTTAAAATCATGTTTTGGCGTCAGTAATAAATCGCTGGAGAATGCAAGCTAAAATGCAGATGAGTCCTACAACATTTAGATGCAATGAAAGGTTGCGTATTATATTTTAAAATATTGCACTCAATTTCACATATATTTTAGTCTGGCATTATAGTTTGGGAAAAGTTCAACTAGTAAATGTGTACAGGTTTATGTCACAATAACACTATTAAAATTAATGACTCATGAGAACGATATCCTCCGCTGGATTAAGCCGCGTGTCAAATTGCATTCTTCTGAGGTAAATACAAGGCTTAGTCCTCACAGCGCGTCTTTTTCCAAAAACAAAAAATTTATGGAGTCTTAATTTACGGAGGTGATGTGGGCGTTTACACGTCCGCGTGTCTCACGCGGATTATTATCATATAGAGCGGGATTGTATTGATGGTGAGGCGGAAGCAGAGGAAGAATCCATATGCGGATGTTTATTGAAGCAGTCCAACAAAACCAAACTCAGGGTCAGTAAAACAGGCAATGAGGTCAAAAACACAGTAAGGCAGTCCAACCAGGCAAACCGGCAAAAGGGGTAATCCAAAAGAGAAGTCAAAACGAACAGGTCATACACGTGGTAAGAAGGCAGAGATACAAACGCTTGGTAAGGCAGGATAAACTGGCAATACTTCGCAAGGTAGTCATGTGGTGGCCAGGTTAATATGGCCACTAAACAGGAAGTGGTTGCAGAGAAAGCAGAGGGAGTGCTAACAGTCAGTACTGATGCGCCCCACGCATTACCACATTACAGATAATGAACTCCGACTGGAAAGACTGGACCTGTTACTTTATCAGAGAATATTTGTTTAGACAGAAGAGATAAGGTTACCATCTATAGGGGCTGACAATAAACTCTCAAGCAGTTCAAGCATTGACTTTTGGGGGAATTTAGAGAAATTAGTTGGAATTAGCTGGAAAATACCTGAATAAGTCTGTAGTATGTAAATTATATTTGGATAGAAGGTGTTATCACTCCATCTTTTGAAAGTGTGATCAATCATAGCTGAAAACATAAAGTGATTCTAACTGAAAATGTTTTTCAAATTGTTTCCAAATGTTGGAACCACAATGGGATTTCTTGTATAGCTAGAAGGTTGGAGAGACAAAAAGGAGCAAAGACTAATGCTGGAAGGGAAGAAGAGGTACAAGAAGCAGCTTCTAGTGTACACCAGTTAGACTCTGGAGCATTACACCATAATGACATCTTGGAAATATTAGCGGATCAGTAAGAAAAATAGAAATTTTGGCAGGGCTAAACCACAATCCATGCGCCTTGCCAACACCTTTGCTTAAATTTTTATATCAACATTCAATAAACTAATGGGCCTGTAACTACTACATAAAGTCAGGTCTTTGTTTTTTTTGTTTTGTTTTTGTTTTTTTAATAGAAGAGAGATAAATGCTTGATTTAACAAGACTGGAAGACAGCCCTGTTGAAATGACT
>NW_015506379.1:37961-42839 GCF_001515645.1 Sinocyclocheilus grahami
ATATATATATATATATATGTGTGTGTGTGTGTGTGTGTGTGCGCAGTGGAATATGTACATATCTGTTGTCTAATAGCTTAATCATAGCAGTACTGAATAAAAAGAATGAGGAGTTGCGTCACAATGACATTTCAAGATGGCCACCTCAGTGTGGAGCTCTCCAGTTGTTTTACAGTTTTTGTTGGTTTGTCCTGTTTTTTTGTTTATCAAATACAATCAGTTTTACCAGAGATGAACTGCTGAACATGGGCAGCACACACCACACAATCTTCTACCGGTTTTCATCTACCTGACTAACTCCTGCTGCTCTCCTGGAAAAATAACTGTCCTGCACTGTTTTACGTAAACCTGGCTGAATGACAGAGTTGGATATAACACGTTACTGTATTCTAATGACTTTTCCTGATTACGCAGTAATGTATTGCGTTACATTTTAAATGTATGTAATTTGATTACAGTTAATAATGTCAATAAAATTACTTTACTTAAGTTACAAATGCAGTGTTAAGAAAAAAAAAAGCATTTTAAAATCATGTTTTGGCGTCAGTAATAAATCGCTGGAGAATGCAAGCTAAAATGCAGATGAGTCCTACAACATTTAGATGCAATGAAAGGTTGCGTATTATATTTTAAAATATTGCACTCAATTTCACATATTTTAGTCTGGCATTATAGTTTGGGAAAAGTTCAACTAGTAAATGTGTACAGGTTTATGTCACAATAACACTAATAAAAGTGAAAATAAATGACTCATGAGAACGATATCCTCCGCTGGATTAAGCCGCGTGTCAAATTGCATTCTTCTGAGGTAAATACAAGGCTTAGTCCTCACAGCGCGTCTTTTTCCAAAAACAAAAAATGTATGGAGTCTTAATTTACGGAGGTGATGTGGGCGTTTACACGTCCGCGTGTCTCACGCGGATTATTATCATATAGAGCGTGATTGTATTGATGGTGAGGCGGAAGCCGAGGAAGAATCCATATGCGGATGTTTATTGAAGCAGTCCAACAAAACCAAACTCAGGGTCAGTAAAACAGGCAATGAGGTCAAAAACACAGTAAGGCAGTCCAACCAGGCAAACCGGCAAAAGGGGTAATCCAAAAGAGAAGTCAAAACGAACAGATCAACAGGTCATACACGTGGTAAGAAGGCAGAGATACAAACGCTTGGTAAGGCAGGATAAACTGGCAATACTTCGCAAGGTAGTCATGTGGTGGCCAGGTTAATATGGCCACTAAACAGGAAGTGGTTGCAGAGAAAGCAGAGGGAGTGCTAACAGTCAGTACT
This sequence comes from Sinocyclocheilus grahami, assembly GCF_001515645.1. NCBI lineage: Eukaryota > Metazoa > Chordata > Actinopteri > Cypriniformes > Cyprinidae > Sinocyclocheilus > Sinocyclocheilus grahami. The sequence goes on from NW_015506379.1 coordinate 39,250, forward strand.
GATGCGCCCCACGCATTACCACATTACAGATAATGAACTCCGACTGGAAAGACTGGACCTGTTACTTTATCAGAGAATATTTGTTTTTGACATGACTTACTTCATTTAAAAGTAGACTCTTCAAGCTTTCTTTAGATGTACAGTTGTGCTCATAAGTTTACATACCCCTTGCATAATGTGCAAAATGTTAATCATTTAAACAAAATTAAAGAGGGATCATGAAAATTGCATGTTATTTTTTTTATTTAGTACTGTCCTGAATCAGCTATTTCACATAACAGATGTTTACATATACTCCACAAGACAAAATAATAACTGAATTTATAAAAATGACCCCATTCAAAAGTAATTATTGAATCTTAATAATCTGTGTTGTTTCCTGGATGATTGTTGTGATAGTTGTTCATGAGTCCCTCGTTGGTCCTGAGCAGTTCCTGCTGTTCTTCAGAAAAATCCCCAACTCCTGCGCATTCTTTGGTTTTCCAGCATCTTCTGCATATTTGAACCCTTTCCAACAGTGACTGCACCATCCCCCAGCACTGAGGCCAATCAAAAACCTGCTGAAGACCTGAATGAGTTCTTCTGTAGATTTACTGTAGATTTTCTCACACCTCACAACCATTTTGACCATCTCTCTACACAACCGTTAACTTTTTAGAAAGTCCCTGTTCCAGTTCTGCTAATTACAAGCCGAGTGATAGTCATACTTGCAAAGGTAATGTTAGTCATTAAACCAAACGAAATCAAAACTTTCAAAAACACCCAGCAATGTGATGGCAGGCAGTGACATTATTAATACCATCCAGCATCTTCTCCTTGACCTGCTTCCCTTGGTGTTTTTACACATAAAGGTGAAAAAATATATTGTACTGTCCAATAGAGTTACTATTGCAATTCTCAATGCAGCATGAATGGAATACAATGGTGACCTTTTTCACAATCACGACAAAAAATCGAAATACTGCCCTAAACTCGGTAGCAGAAAGGCAGCACGATCCTCCCAGTATGGCAGATAAACAAAGCAGTTTGCCAGAGCCAGAACTCAATGCGGCGCGACGTCAGCTTCACATTAAAATGTTATTATTTTAGTTATTTTTTAAAAGATAAACATCTTGTAGATTCTGCATATTGTATGTGATTGTGAGGTATCTATTTTTGTTTTATTTACAGGCGCTTCCTCTGTTACTGTGATGCTGAATCGCCCAACATCACTTCCTTGCTGCAGCGGTGAAAAAGTCGTGTGGAGGAAGACCTTCCCCATAAAAGCAACTGTTGCTGAATGCCAAAAGGAGAAATGCATCATAATAGAAACTTTTCGAGAAAGATTTGCAATCACGCGTGACGACAACTACTCTCTATTTCTTAAGTCAGCAAAATACAATGACCTGGGGCAATACGAGTGTAGCTGTGATGGCTTAATCAAGCAAGTTATCCTGGATGTTGTAGGTGAGTGTTTGTTTGCCTCACATTAGAGACACTTTAGATAATGCTTTAAATAGCACGAGTAGTTGAACGTACTTGTAAGAAATGTAGCTTCATTTTTATATTTTCCCTACAGTTCCTATAAACGTGACAGCTGTTGAGTTGGGAAATGTCACTCTCCCGTGTTATGCGGATACTCAATGCGATGTCAGGGATGTGACATGGCTACATAATGAGCAAAACGTTCTGCACTGCACTACAAATGGAGCCACAAACCCAGGCATCGGCTATGAGGACAGAGTATTGCTGACAGAGGACGGATTCAGAGACGGCGATGTGTCTCTGACCATCACAGGTGTCCAAAAGAGAGATGAAGGATTTTACCGCTGCTTCGTTGATGAGGAAAATATTAAAGGAAACCCACATGCCTACATGCTGCATGTCAGTGGTAAGACTAGAAAACCTCATCACATGAATTTATGTACTTGATATATCATTATGCAATGCCTATTGTATTGTTAGTTCTCAATTAGGTTTTAGGTGAATGTTACATTATTAACATTAATTTATCTGGTTGGTTTTACTACTAATGTTACACATTTTATATGGGAATGAGGGCTAAGCAACAGCTAAATTCATTTATAGAACTATTATGTAGTGGTGCATAAATCACGTACTTGAGTTAAAGTACAGATACCCAGATTAAGTATTACTCAAGGAAAAGTATAAATAATCTTTGCGAAGATTAGATAGGTAAGGATAGATTTGAGTTATTTTAGTATTCAAGTTAAACTAACTTAAAATGAGAAATGTTGCCTTGGCATCTAGTTGAAATTGGAAAAAAAAAAATCTTTATATATTTTATTTTAGTTAATGTTTGTTTTAGTCAACTACAATAACCCTGGTTGGAGCTCAGTCTGACATTACAATGAATTATTATGAGTCGTCAACTAGCCAGCAGTCAATAAGCTATTAAAAGTTAATGAGGTTCATTGAAAATAATTAGCTGAAATAAGTGATTTATTCACAAATCGTTCTGTAGACACTGCTGCTGGGTCCAGATTTCTTCAGTTTGAAATAACAAGGAAAATATCAAGCAGAATGAGCTTTGAAATGTAATGAAATAAAAGGCAAAGTTTCCCAAAATGAAAATACACTTTAAGAACAGAAAAAGAAACAAACACCGTGTGCTAGTTCTGTTCTTTAATTTCATGCAGAGAGGAGTGCAGGAGGAGACCAAACTGAGAGCAGCAACAAAGAAAAAACCCCAACTTGCTTAGGATTGATCTTACCTTTCTCACTCTTGATTTGCTTGCTGCTTATTCTTTTATGCCGTAAGAAGAAGGCATCACCCACAGAGGAAACTACAGATAGCGAGCCCGTACAGGAGAGTGACCAAAAGCATTCAACTCGTCCGTTTTATTCTGGAGAAGAGACCTATATGAACTGTCAAACCTGAGATTGAACGATTACAGTCATTCCACTCAAACACAGGAACATGATTGTTAGCAGTGTCATTCAGGTAACTGGCAGCTGCTTGTTTGATGCACAGGTGCAAAATATTGGGACCACAGAATGTTTTGAACACTGTTGTGTGAGTTGTGTACCGAGTTGGAAAGAGGGTACAAAATGTAGATAGATGGGAGACTTTTAATATTACTTCTTATATAAGACATTATTTACACAAATATATATTTATATTTCTAAATGATCAAAACTGTAGTTCATGAGAATAACAAATGTATGTATATGATGATAAATAACAGATTTTTCGTGGCCTCTTACAGTCTCCTCCTGAGCTTATTATCAGTCGCCATTCACTTTCTTTATTTTCAGTCACCATTGAGAATGTGTGTGAGTGAAGAAATGCACATATAGCCTCTTTTGTGCTGTATAAGGTATTGTTTTTCTTTTATCCTGAGCTGCCTTATTCCTGTTTTTCTTTGTTACATTACATCAAGGTGAATTTGTCTTGAGTGAGAAATGATTACTTTTAAGGTTTTTCATCCTTAAAGATTTAGGTGATTTGTTTGTGTGACAATTCAATCGATATAAAAAAAATGTTTACTGAGAAGACTCCCCTTTGCTTCTTTTGTGGCATGGAAGATGAGTCTGTCCCCATTATCTTCGTAATATTGCACGTCTTCGATCTTCTCTAACTCTAGCTG
>NW_015506379.1:43602-63118 GCF_001515645.1 Sinocyclocheilus grahami
GAAGAACCTTTTGAAGCACCTTTATTTTTAAGAGTGTAGCTACATTTTGGAGGAAATTCTGTTTGTTTGTACGCGTTTCTTTCTTAGACAGTTTTTCTTTGGTGTTTAAAGATGAGTTAATAGTTTTTTTTATAGAAGACAAGTATTTCCTAATAAATCTATTTATTTTTCCGGACAATTTTTATACTTTTTTTTTTTTTCTTTTTCTGTGAAACAAAAATGCATATTTGCAAATGCATATTTGACTGCGTGTTGCATATTAAAGGGAGAAAGGCAAATATGGAAAGAAAAAATAGAAAGAGGACTGAAGGTTTTTATTTATTTTTTATTTTCCTGGTTCTTCATAGTTGTTGTTGTTGTTGTTGTTGTTGTTGTTGTTAATGTCTGTTGTAACTGTGAGTTACTGACTGTTTTTGTTTTTGGATTTGTACAATAAAAAGAAGCCTCATGATGAAGCCTGATTGTTCCTTGGAAAGATTCAAAGCTTCGAGAGTGGCCAAGACAGCGCTATCTGGTGGTTAGTAAAAAATAAAGCAACCAGAAGCCTGTTAAAGAAGCTTCGTCGGATGAAGATACCTCACATTTCAAACTAGACAGAAGAATAGTGCACACATATATGAATTGCATACATGCATATTTTCCAGAAATGATCTGTATTCTCCATATTACTTGTATGAGTGATGCTTCATCCTCCGGAAGGATGCTGCCTCGGTTCAAACATCACATCACTAACCGCAGGAGACTTCCGCATTCATATTTCTCCTTCGTCGCTGCTTCGTTTTGTATGTGGTTCAAATGAGTATTTGTGTTAACGTAAGACTAACATTGTGTATTTGAGTGAACAGGGAGTGTTGGAGATCTCCCTCAGAAGAGTTTGAGGGTCTGTTCAGCTTCATCATGGCTCACACACAAACTCCAGGATGCAGGTAGTTTGAACATATACTATCCCATCTAATCCCACCGGTCCCAATAGTGACCGTAAAAAAGGTTTTCATTTATAAAGCTCTAAAAACCTTACTGACTGATGTTTTAGTGCACTTCCTGCAAGTATGGAAAAAATAAAGGGTCTCAATGAAATATGTGCAGTTTCCATTAGTGCAAATTGTCACATGATCGGAGCAGTTTATTTCTTGTTTGCAGCTTGAGAAGATGATGCTGCATCAAAGCTCCAAAACTAAAGAATAGTAATGTTAACATAAAGATATGACAAAGCTTTTTGGTACACGTTATCTTTAAGGTGTCTAGGATTCATATATGAATTCACATATATTCAGTTTAGTTGCGTGTGGTCATAGAATCAGTAAACATAGTGATGGGATAACAGTGAACTTAGGTTTACATAGAAATCCAAATGCAGTTGTTAGTGAAGACTGCACTGAAATGTTGCACTGACAAAATACTGCACTAAATTAAAAGTTCAAATGTTACAAATAAGTTACAATGTTGATGTTGTAATACTGGTAGCACTAATATAAAAATTTGATGTTATATTTTACAAAAAAGTAACAATTTTGAAATGCGTTGATGGTTGAATGTTTTTGGTTTTTATCTCAGTGTTCCTATCAATGTTGCATAAGTTTTTTTGTGCATACACTCTAAAAAATGCTGGGTTGTTTCAACCCAACGTTGGGTCAAATATGTACTAACCCAAAAGTTGGGTTGAAACAACGCAGCATTTTTTAGAGTGTACTACAGTAATAACCCTAGAATGTGATCAAACAGTTTAAAATAGCTGGGCTAAGATATATAAACAATTGTATGACTGCAGAAATATGTTCATTCAGTACAATTGTGACTGACCATAAAACACAATTTTTCACACACTTTTCCAAAAAAAATAAAATAATAATAATTATTGATTATTTCAAAGGGTTACTAATGACACATCATGCACTGATAATAATAGCTTTGCCAGGGTTTTTATATTTTTATACATGTTTACTTGATATTTCTTTACACAAAATCACAATTTCTATTCATTTCCCACTGATTTACGCGATCTGATGAGCATTAACTCATATTACGCGATCATATCTCTATGAATGAATGAATGGCTGAGACACAGAAATTTAAAGGTATTCACGGCAACCCGTCAAAATAAAACTCCGGTTTAATTTGAAGACATTGCAGCAGAAATATATTACTATTGTTCAGCAGAATGTACATATTACTACTACTAAAATTATGAAAACTTTATTTTTTAAGGAATGAACACACAACATTTCTTCCATGATTTAATTTTAATAGTAAATCCCCTTTGTTTGCCAAAAAGTTTAATTTTCAATCATTTAAAGATAAATGATATTTTATGCCTTCATTTAATAACCAGATACAAACACAGAATTTCTGAGGAAAAAGAAAACATTTCATAAGGCTATTTTAAGAATAAATAACAATAAAACATTAGGTAAGAGAAAATAAAAAAAGAAAATAAAACATAACTTTCTTTAATCATAGCAATAATTATTAGAACACCTAAAATATGTTGCGTGTAAAAAGTGTTTGTTTCAGCCACTTGAAGGGTGGTTTGCAGGACTATACATTATTTGGATAATTAGTCAAAAACAGCAACAGTTGTGTCGGATTCTGTTACATAGAACTGAATAAAAATAATACATTGATATTTAATATTTATAGATTTTCTGTCTAATTTGCTTTCAATAAAAGTTTGGCTATTTTATTGGCTTGTGTTTTTTAAATTCTGTGTCATTAAAATTAAGTTAAATTAAAAAGTCTTATTATTTTATAAAATAAATAATTATTACAAAGCATTTTCAGTTTCGGTTTTCGACCAAGCACATCCAGAATTCTCGGTTTCGACCCAGAATTTTCATTTCGGTGCATCCCTACCATTTACTGTAACTACATACAGAGCACTGTGTCTGCAACCACATGCTCCTTTAAAGGATCACACACACACACACACACACGCACACACACACACCAGTATGCAGAGAGACATTTAAGAGTTTATTCTCCAAATAACTTTAAATTCATGTTGCTGAAAAATGTGTTAATGAATGTTATGTGTATGGACTCTTCTTTTTGTTCCACGTTAGCTTCCTGGCCACTAATATTTGCCTCTTACAAAAGCCACAAAGCCTTCGAAGAAGACAGTAAAGGCTTATGTCATGCCTGAGCTGTAGTTAGGCTGAAACTTGAAAGTTAAGTTGCACAATGTTTAGGTTTTATTATTATTTTTTATTACTATTATTCTGATTTATGTCTTAGTTTTTGGTTGTACCCTGCCACCCAGATCAGAAACAAAACCCATCTGTGAGAAATATGACCAGTCTGTGAATCAACCACAAGATGGCATGTATCCTGGTGTAAGGTAAACTGTTGGCGTTTTTAATGCAATGCATCAGAGGTGTCATGCCCGTGTACATCATGCATGTGCCCCCTCAGATTTTTGAGCCAAGTGGATTTTGAATGCAGCTACCAAAAGACAAAAATTCACACATCCCTGAGGGGCACCAGTGTTGGTGGAGCGGCTGTTTAACATGAATTTCCCCAGTCTCACTAGCTGTTGCCTATCTGTCAGAAAGCTGGTGATCCATTGACAGATAGAGCTAGGGACAGAGAGCTGGGTACGTTTGGTCTGGAGGAGTGTTGGAATGATGGTGTTTGAAGCCGAACTAAAGTCCACAAACAGGATCCTCACATAAGTCCCTGTTTTATCCAGATGCTGCAAGATGAAGTGCAGTCCCATGTTGACTGCATCATCCACGGACCTGCTTGCTCGGTAAGCAAACTGCAGGGGGTCTAGTAAGGGTCCAGTAATGTCCTTCAGATAAGCCAACACCAACCTCTCAAATGTCTTCATGACCACAGACGTTAGGGCCACAGGTCTGTAGTCATTAAGTCCTGTTATCTTAGGTTTCTTTGGGATGGGGATGATGGTGGAGCGTTTGAAGCAGGAAGGGACTTCACACAACTCCAGAGATCTATTGAAGATCTGTGAAAAGATGGGGGCCAGCTGGTCAGCGCAGGTTTTCAGACAGGCTGGTGTCACACCGTCTGGGCCTGGTGCTTTTCTTCTCTTGTTCTTCCTGAAGACCTGGCGCACATCATCCTCACTGATCTGAAACGTAGGAGTGGGGGAGAGGGGGGTTGCAGGAGGTGTTGATGGTTGTGTGGAGAGATGTTGACTACAGACGTTAGTGCCACAGGTCTGTAGTCGTTAAGTCCTGTTATCTTGGATTTCTTTGGGACGGGGATGATGGTGGAGCATTTGAAACAGGCGGCTCGCTTCCCCCGTCTGTGCGTTCTGAAGCATTTGATTAATTACAGAACACAGGTTAGGGTTAGGGGTTTGATTCATGTGTTAGCTGTTTAAGCTGAAGATGGAATGGGGGAAAAAATGTTTTTATGCCTAGATGTTCTAGTGCACAAAGATCTGTAACGTATGCCTGAGAGGAGAAATGCAAACAGGTTGTGTCCGGGGGGAGAGGGGTCTTTGATGATGTTACCTGCCCGTTTCTTCACTGAAGACTGGGCAGGTGCACACCAATGATCCTTTCTGCTGTCCTAACAGTCCGTTGCAGTCTTCTTAAATCTGATTTGCTGGCTGACCCAAACCAGACAGTTATAGAAGAGCACAGAACCCACTCAAAAACAGCTGAGTAAAACTGTGTCATCTGTGCCTGTGGGAGGTTGAACTTTTTCAGCTGACGAAGGAAGTACAACCTCTGCGGGACCTTTTTCACAATGGAGTCAATGGATGTATACAGTTCTTGAAGGGGGGGCCTTTTTCACAATGGAGTCAATGGATGTATACAGTTCTTGAAGGGTGGGCAGGGGAGCACCAATAATCCTTTCAGCAGTCCAAACTGTTCTCTGTAGTCTTCTGATGTCTGATTTTGTAGCTGAACCAAACCAGACAGTTATTGAAGTGCACAGAACAGACTCAATGACGGCTGAGTAGAACTGTTTCAGCAGCTCCTGTGGCAGGTTAAACTTCCTCAGCTGGCTTAAACAGCTAACACATGAGAATGCAGCCCTAAGGAGCTCCGGTGTTGATGGTGCGGGTGTTTGATGTGAGTTTTCCCAGCCTCGCTAGCTGCTGCCTGTCTGTCAGGAAGCTGGTGATCCACTGACAGATGGAGGTGGGTACAGAGAGCTGGGTCAGTTTATTCTGAAGGGTGTCCGGGATGATGGTGTTGAAAGCGTAGCTGAAGTCCACAAACAAGATCCTTGCAAAAGTCCCTGGTTTGTCCTGATGTTGGAGGATGTAGTGCAATCCCATATTGACTGCATCATCCACAGACCTGTTTGCTCGGTAAGCAAACTGCAGGGGGTCCAGCAAGGGTCCAGTAATGTCCTTCAAGTAGGCCAACACCAGTCTCTCAACCAGTTCTCTCAGTTCTCACCAGATCTCAAGTTCTCAACACCCTTGTCCAGACCAGAGTAAACCTAAAACATCTACTCTCTACCCTCTACATCTACCCTCCAGCTGAGGGTATTACCATCTGCTCTCATCTTCCTCCCCTTAATTCCCATAAAGCCCCCATCCATTCACCTGACGGAGGGTTAGGCTGGAGCCTCCAGCGCTTGCATTGCAGTCTCTTATGCTGGACCTATGATGTTTTAGTTAGTTTCTATGTCTCATAGAACTACCTACTGATGGTCCGGACCCAAGTGTTCTTTGGCCTTCATCTTCAGAATATATCCGTGAACTTGAGTCATGCGCGGGAGCCGTGGTGGGTGTGTATGATCCATTTCATCTGTCTATTCCTAGTTTTACATGGCTCACTAACTAGCTTTCCTCCGCAGCTTTACTTGGACATGTCTTTGTACCTTTGACTTTGTTACAGCGTTAGGACCTCTGCAAGCACCTCCCTTGTTAAAGTCAGAACCTCTCACTGTACGACCGATTGTGGTGATGGTTTTGCTCGTCGATACTGGATCCAGGCTGGATGATAGCCCTACATCTTTGGCCTCATGCTTGCTGGATCATGCAGCCAAGTCGCTAGGCTTCTACGGGAGCCTCCTTGATCATCAGGTCCCTAGGGTAGCGCTGCAATCTCAGGACTCACGGGTCCTTCATTCAAGTTGAGCATTTCAGAGTGTAATACTTTGTGACGTGCTCCCTCACATCCTGGCTGGGTGGTGCATCGAGAAGCTGCTCCGGCCAGGACGTGCTCCTTATGTCTCGCCCCGAGGGGCCTCCTGAGATTTGAGTCATCCACTCAACCATCATGCACATTCTCTGAGTAGAGCTCCTCTCGCTGAGGCATTGAGTGGCTCCTCTCCTTAGCTCCACTCTGCAGGTTCGATAGATGGTTAGGCCCACTTTGACCTCCCTGTCACACTGCTCTTATGGTCGAACCAGTGAATCGCCCCTCCGAGTTGTTAGACCCGTCCCTGTCGCCTCCTTGATCAGTTGCCTCTATGGTGGGACCCTGTTGCTGTTGGAATGTGTGATCCCCTTCTGAGCTGGATCCCATTTCTGATGTCCCATTTGCGGTCAATCTGCTCCACGGACATGGCAGTGCTCCCCTCACTGTGGGAGGGTCTTTTATGAGCTCGCCGCTCCTGGGCAGATTATGTGAGTCCTCCTCTCTTTCAAGAGCTAGGAACTTTGCCTCTAGGCTATTGATCGTTCTTAGTAACAGTGTTTCTAGAATCCATGTTATTGTAAGTGCACACGCAGATCTTCCGTGTGCTTTCTAAAATCCTGCGCACTTTTCTAAACTCCTGTACAGTATGTGTTATGTGCTGCCAGCCTCGTAACCTTTCTCTGAGCTCCAAGCTCATGCTGAGGTGGCGGTAGCCCCCTGGGTGACAGGTCAGCGTCTAGTTTATTGTCCCCCCCCCCCACTCGTGCCCCCTCAAAAAAAAGGAGTGCATGACACTCCTGCAATGCATCATCACACATTATTCAAATACATTATTAATAACTGATCCCTATGATATGTTCAGTGTCTCATTACACAGAAAACAAACCTCTGTAACTCATGTAATAATGTGGTATTTTAATTTTCCAGGCATGAAGTCCTCAACTTGTTTAGATCAAATCTGATGAAGAAGTTTGAGCGTCTGTATGAGGGAACAGCGACGCAGGGAAACCCAACACTCCTGAATGAGATCTACACAGAGCTCTACATCACAGAGAGTGAAAGTGGAGAGATCAGTAATGAGCATGAGGTGAGACAGATTGAGACACAATCCAGGAGAGCAGCAACAGAGGACACACCAATCAAATGCAGTGACATCTTTAGAGCTTTACCTGGACAAGACAAACCCATCAGTACTGTGCTGACAAAGGGAGTCGCTGGCATTGGAAAAACAGTCTCTGTGCAGAAGTTCATCCTGGACTGGGCTGTAGGGAAAGAGAATCAGGACGTCCAGATCATATTTCCACTTCCTTTCAGAGAAATCAACTTGATGAAGAACAAAAAACTCAGTCTTTCAGATCTTCTTCATGTGTTTTTCCCTGAAACTAAAGAAATGGAAATCTCCAGTGATGAATATAAAGTGTTGTTCATCTTTGATGGTCTGGATGAGTGTCGTCTGTTTCTGGACTTTAAGAGCAAAGTGAAACTGTGTAATATATCTGAATCGGCCGCAGTGGATGTGCTGCTGATGATTCTCATTGTGGGGAATCTGCTTCCCTCTGCTCTCATCTGGATCACCTCCAGACCAGCAGCAGCTGATCTCGTCCCCTCTGAGTGCGTCCATCGAGTGACAGAGGTACGAGGCTTCAATGAGCCACAGAAGGAGGAATACTTCAGGAAGAGAATCAGTGATCAGAGTCTGGCCAATACAATCATCTCACACCTGAAGTCATCAAGGAGCCTCTACATCATGTGCCACATCCCAGTGTTCTGCTGGATCTCAGCCGCTGTTCTCGAGAAGATGTTGAGTCCAGCAGAGAGTGGAGAGATTCCCAAGACTCTCACTCAAATGTACACACACTTCCTGATCCTTCAGACCAACATCAAACGTGAGAAGGACTATGAGAAGAACCTAACAGATGAAGACATGATGCTCAAACTGGGGAAAGTGGCTTTCCAGCAGCTTGTGAAAGGCAACCTGATCTTCTATGAGGAAGACCTGAGAGAGTGTGGCATTGATGTGACAGAAGCATCAGTGTACTCGGGATTGTGCACTCAGATCTTCAGAGAGGGGTTTGGCTTGAATCAGGAGAAAGTCTTCTGCTTTGTTCATCTGAGCATTCAGGAACATCTAGCAGCTCTATATGTGCACCTCTCCTGGACAAACCACAACAGAAATGTGATTGTTCAAATCACCAAACAGAGTTTGTGGTCTAAAGTGAAGGACTGGTTTCAGCTAAATTCATCTAAACATGTTTCATTATCTGAGCTGCATCAGAGAGCTGTGGATGAGGCTCTACAGAGTAAAAATGGACATCTGGATCTTTTCCTGCGGTTCCTTCTGGGTGTGTCAGTGGACTCTCATCAGATTCTCCTTCAACAAATAATGACGCTGAAAAGAAGCAGCTCTGACAGCAATGAGAAAACACTTGAGTACATCAAGAAGAGGATCAGGACCATTGACTCTCCAGATAAATCCATCAATCTGTTCCACTGTCTGAATGAACTGGGTGATCATTCACTAGTGGAGGAAATACAACAGTATCTGAAATCTGGAAGAATAAAGGAAGCCAAACTCTCTTCATCTCAGTGGTCAGCTGTAGTTTTTGTGTTGTTGACATCAGAAGAGGAACTGAATGAGTTTCGTCTAGATAAATTTGTTAAAGGACTGAATAATTCTGAAAATATGAAAGTTCTTCAGAAGTTGCTGCCTGTGATTAAAGAATCCAGATCAGTTCAGTAAGTATCAATGAGAACAATCAATACAGTGTTTTCAATACAGTGACACTGTAAAAGATTTCTTCAGGCATTCAAACAAAGTCAGAGAAGTTGCATATAAATATTTCAGGTTTTCTAGTTTCAACATTATTTATTCTTCAGTCATTGTTCTTTAAATAAAATAAGTATCGGCTGTATACAAAGAGACCAACATTTGGTTTTCAACCACTGAAAATGGGTATTCTCAACAATCTGGATATGGAGACCCCCATATCTCTGGGACTGAATGATGTTTCTCAGCTGTTTACTTTCACTTAAGAACTAAATTACTGTGTTTATGAGAATGCTTGCAAAGATGAGCATTTTGATACATATAAGTATGTGTATTTAACCTTTCAAGGCCAATAAAAAAACGCACACACGCTCAGAAACAGTCTTACAGACGGTGCGTGCATATAGCGCTGTAGTTTGCATTCCAGCGGCTTGAAATCACTTGTTTTTAAACAGTAAGGCTTAAACATTTTTGGCAAATGATAAATTTTCGTGACCACAGTGCACGGCAAAGTGATGTGAGTGCATAACCGCGATAAAGACAATAGTCCAAAATCTCTACGATTTGCCAAATTTGTACCGGTTAATTGTGTCTACCGGTATATCGCCCACCCCTAACATGAACTATCTGCCAGTTCACAGTCCAGCATGCGGATTAGTTTTAAACATGTTAAACCAGTTTAAAGTTAAACTTAAAGGGTTAGTTCACCCAAAAAATGAAAATTCTGTCATTAATTACTCACCCTCGTGTTGTTCGAAACCCGTAAGACCTTTGTTCATCTTCGGGACACAATTTAAGATATTTTTGATGAAATCTGAGGACTCTCTGACCCTCCCATAGACAGCAAGGTAACTACCACGTTCAAGGTCCACAAAAGTACCAAGATGAACGACAAAGTAGTCTGTGTGACACCAGTGGTTCAACTCTTTTTTGAGCAAAGAAAACCAAAATAACAACTTTATTCCACATTTTTGTCTCTACTGCTTCACTTGTGGACGCGCGTTCACGACAGTATCATGACGCGAGCATGTGGCGGCACTGACCCACGCCGGATCTGGGTCAGCACCGGCGCCGCCGCACGCTCGCATCATGATACTGTCGTGAACGCGCAGTCACATATTACATATTGTAAAAAGGGGCATAATAGGTGCCCTTTAAAGAAAGACATGTGCAGTTTTTTTTCGTGTGGTATGAATTAATTTAATTATATTGGAATTGCACGTTTTTATTCATTGCAGGAGGTTGTTTGATTGCTTTTTCGATAGCTGTTTGATAGTGTTTAACATGTATGATTTTCATGTCTCTACAGGTTGATTTATTGTGGTGTCACAGATGAAGGTTTAGTTTGCATTCCAGCGGCTTGAAATCACTTGTTTTTAAACAGTAAGGCTTAAACATTTTTGGCAAATGATAAATTTTCGTGACCACAGTGCACGGCAAAGTGATGTGAGTGCATAACCGCGATAAAGACAATAGTCCAAAATCTCTACGATTTGCCAAATTTGTACCGGTTAATTGTGTCTACCGGTATATCGCCCACCCCTAACATGAACTATCTGCCAGTTCACAGTCCAGCATGCGGATTAGTTTTAAACATGTTAAACCAGTTTAAAGTTAAACTTAAAGGGTTAGTTCACCCAAAAAATGAAAATTCTGTCATTAATTACTCACCCTCGTGTTGTTCGAAACCCGTAAGACCTTTGTTCATCTTCGGGACACAATTTAAGATATTTTTGATGAAATCTGAGGACTCTCTGACCCTCCCATAGACAGCAAGGTAACTACCACGTTCAAGGTCCACAAAAGTACCAAGATGAAAAAGGGGCATAATAGGTGCCCTTTAAAGAAAGACATGTGCAGTTTTTTTTCGTGTGGTATGAATTAATTTAATTATATTGGAATTGCACGTTTTTATTCATTGCAGGAGGTTGTTTGATTGCTTTTTCGATAGCTGTTTGATAGTGTTTAACATGTATGATTTTCATGTCTCTACAGGTTGATTTATTGTGGTGTCACAGATGAAGGTTGTGCTGATCTGGCTTCAGCTCTGAGATCAAACCCCTCACACCTGAGAGAACTGAATCTGTCTGAGAATAAACTAGGAGATTCAGTGAAGCTGCTTTCTGATGTACTACGGAATCCTCACTGTAAACTGGAGAAACTGGGGTAAGATCATATATGACTCTCACATGCTATGTTGTGAATTATGTCATCAATTAAGACAGATTTTGAATAAGATAAATATTTTGCATCAAATACAGATATAGTGCATATAAGAAATATAATTTATCCTGCTTGAATGAGACTTTGGATGTTTTATGATCATGTTTGTGTTCTGTGACATTTTAGACCTCAGTCCAATGATCCATCAAACATATTGATTTGTATTTTAAATTTGTATTTTATCTTTAAAAATGGATTCACAGGTAAACTGATCTGATCTGAGAGAGTGAAGAGTGTGTCATTGTTCTTTACAGGTTGATTTATTGCGGTGTCACAGATGAAGGTTGTGCTGCTCTGGCTTCAGCTCTGAGATCAAACCCCTCACACCTGAGAGAACTGAGTCTGTCGTGGAATAAACTAGGAGATTCAGTGAAGCTGCTTTCTGATGTACTACAGAGTCCTCACTGTAAACTGAAGAAATTGAGGTAAGATCATATATGACTCTCTCACATGCTATGTAATGAATAGTGTCATCAATTAAGACAGACATTTTGTATAAAGGGAGTTAACTAGTTAACTGAGGTTCAGGAGCAGGGCCACGCCTCACTCAGCCACCTCATCCAATCACCTCAATTCCCAAAACTTACTTATGTCAGGCCGACCCTTTAGCACTGTTCATCTCGTTCTCTCGAACAACTATGGATCCAGAGATACAGATTTACTCACCTGATGCAGATGACGATCTGTTCGAGTCCAACTTCTCTCACCTGTGGATTAGCTCGCAGCAATCCAACCCGAGCTGCACTTCGCAGCGCTTGCGATCAGCCGTACACATTCCTCGACCTCGCGAGCATTCTCGCTCTAATATCCCTCAAGGAAACTCTTCAACTCCAGTGCGATCACAGGCTCCCTCATCTCCAGCATCAAGATCCTCTAACAGAGACAGCCATACCCATCGCAGACGCGGAAACCAGCCTTCTCACTCTCTTCGTCAGCAGCCTCTTCCCCCGATAGCAATCTCGCCGTGCGTCCCCCAGATCCAATGACGACATTTCGAATTGGACCGTGGCTCGCCTTCAACGCATACTTAAAAGTAAAGGCATCCACTTCAGTCGCTTAGATAATAAAGCAAGACTATACCACTTATACTTAGAATCCACCAAAACTTCTACATCAACTCAAGCTCATCCGTCAACACTTCCGGCATCTACAAGCCGGCCACCTTCCATCACCCATGACGTCACATCTCTCCACCACAGCTTCAGACAGCAGCATCAGCTCCCCCTAGCGGAGGACAAGTCGTAACTACACCTACAGCTGCTTCACCCGATTTCACTCAAATCATGTCATCTTTCTTCTCATCTCTGTGTTCACAAATTAATCAAAATCCCCATCCACATTCATCCTTTTAACCAATCATCCATTCCTCTACCCTTCCTTCAGCCATACACAGTAATACAGCTCCTGTTTTTTCCTATACTCCTGCCACTATCCCTCCAGTCCCAGTCCAGATACCCCAGCCAGCGCCCCAAGAGGCTCTACTCCGCGCTGGCCAATCTGGATTTCCTTATCCTCCAACTCTTCTTCCAACTGGTATATCCTTTGCCCCATGCCAACCCCTCCCTTCCCCAACATCCTCACATCATGTCATTTAGCAATACCCCTTTTTCTTTAGCCACAGCCTTGACACCTATTCAGCCAGCTTCAGTGGCTCATCGTCCTTCTCCCGTCTCCGCAACCCTGTGTGCGCAAATCTTTGCTGGTAATTACATTGATATAGCTCAGCTTCTTCAACCATCCCTCATTCCTACTAGTCAGCCTAGAGAAGTGCTTACCAGCCTAGGTCCCATGCAGCTCAGCCATCCTGTTTCCTCACGTTCAAAAAATCTCACTCCTACTGAATTCACTTTCGCTTTCTCTACTTTCTCCGATATCATATGTTCTGTATATCCAGATTGTAGAGCCAAACTTGACGACTACCTCTCCATCATCTGCGACATGGCAGTCTGCTTTGGCGGGACTAGCTTTTACAATTATCATGTTCTGTTTGCTACCCAAGCAGCAGTCTTCAATTTCGTGCAAACTCAGTCATCAATTTGAGCTCAGTCATCAATTTCGTGCGAACTTTGCGGAGCCCCCTCTCATCCAGCATCAGCTTGCTCTATTATCACCCCCCTCCAAACCAACTTCCTCTCGCAAGTCATCGGTATTCAGCCGGTTATCTGCAGCAGCACCCCCTCCTCCCATTATCCCAAAGCCAGCAGGCCCATCAGGAAATATTCTAACCTCCAAAGGCGTCGATAAAAGAGGCCGTCAAATATTGTACCAGGGAGGAAGGATTGTGTGCAATAATTTCAACCATTTAGGCTGCAGCCTTTCCAACTGCAATCTTCTACATTCCTGCTCCTTCTGTGGCGGAGCCCATGTAAGAAACTCCTGCCCCCACAATCCTACAACACCAGCAGAATGACTAACAAAGCACCTCAGCACCCCTATCAAGGTAAAGGCCCTAGCCGCTGCGCTAAAAAATAATCCTGATAGAGAATTCGTACACTTCTTATTCAATGGCTTCACAAATGGTTTCCACCCAGGCATAGACATAATTCCCGACACCTCCCATACATCGCACAATCTCCAGTCCGCCATGTCAGAACCCAAAATAGTCGATACGCTATTAGCAGAAGAAGTTAAAAAAGGATTCATGATAGGCCCCTTTAATAAACCACCATTCACCATCACACGCATCAGCCCCATAGGAATCGCCACCCGCAAATACTCTGGGAAAAAGCAAGTAATAATTGACTTATCTTCTCCTCATGGCATTCACACTCCAAGTATTAACAGCATTATTCCGGCTCCAGATTTTTCCATGCAATATGCTAAAACTGACCATGCTATCAAACTCATCCGCCTTGCAGGCCACGGTGCTTGGCTAGCCAAAGCAGACATCACCAGTGCCTTCAAGGTCTTACCCATCCATCCATATTTCTGGCACCTTTTCAGAGTTTCCTGGAAAGGATCCTACTACTTTGTAGTACACCTCACTTTCGGCTGTAAAAGTAACCTCAAGATATTCGACTCTCTTTCAGATGCACTATGCTAGATTCTACTTAATAATTACAGACCCCCTTACATCATCCACCTTCTCGATGAATTTCCAGTAGTTACACCTCCATCAGCACCACCACGATCAGGGCTCTCCACCCTTATTAAAGTCTTCACCGAAGACGTCCCCCTATCAGAAGAGAAAACCTCTGGGCCTAGCACCTCCATCGAGTTTTTAGGCATCACTCTCGATTCGGTTTCCTTTCAAGCATCTCTGCCTCTCACAAAAATCCATCGCATCACACTGCTTCTCTCCAAGTTTTTACTGGCAGACAGTTGCACAAAGCGATAGCTACTAGCCCTTCTAGGCCACCTCAATTACGCCATCCGGATAAAGGAAAATCGTTCTTGTCAAATCTCCTGTCAAAAGCGGCCTCCATCCCGTCTCTCCACGGCAGAGCCATGTTAGACGACGCATGTAAAATGAAATGCGCCTCTGGCAACAATTTCTCTCATCCTGGAACGGCTTCTCCTTTTTCTACAATGAATATCTCACCAACCCCGACGATATTCAACTGTATACCGACGCCGCACCCTCCATAGGCTTTGGCGGCTACTGCGGAGGGAGCTGGTTCGCCTCCAAATGGCCTACAGAGTTTGCTTCTCTCAGCTCATAGTCAGGCACCTTCTCTTCATGCTCATCAAAGGTCTGTGAAAACAAAAACCTTCTCCTATCAACAAACAGCTTGCGCTTACTACCGACCTACTTAGCATCTACATCTTATCACTACGCTCAGGCTATCTAAATCCCATCATCGACCGAACCTTAGAGTCCATTTTCCTGCTCGCATTCTTCGGCTTTCTAAGATGCTCTGAATTTGCTCCAACTTCATCCACCTTCAATCCATCCATCCATCCCTGCATACCTGACATCACCATACACTCACCGGATGCCCTCATATATACGCTTTAGAGAAGTAAAATGGACCAATTAGGAGCATCGTTCCCAATCTACATCTTCCGTCTCAATTCCTTTCTCAGGCCGTTCGAACCCATTTCCGAGTATGTTCGCTCCAGAATCACTGCCCAATCATCTCCCCGAGATCCGCTCTTCATCATGGAAACTGGGAAAGTAGCCACTAGGTTCTGGTTCAGCAAACATTTCAACCAAATTCTCAGCACCTCCGGTATATCTCCAGAACACTATTCGATACATTCTTTCTTGGACACTGGTCATCACAAGCATACCGATCTTACATTTGCAACAATCTCAACCAGTGTCGTCCTTAGGGGGGTGCGCTTGAGGGGGCCCTGCGGCGAACGGACCGTAGGGGACCCCCCCCCAGGAACGTGATCGGGAACGGACCGAGGGGGCCCCGCTCCCTACCTTGCTCCGGGCCCCGCGTCAGCTGAGGATTGCTTTAGAGAAGTAAAACGGACCAATTAGGAGCATCGTTCCAAATCTACATCTTCCGTCTCAATTCCTTTCTCAGGCCGTTCGAACCCATTTCCGAGTATGTTCGCTCCAGAATCACTGCCCAATCATCTCCCCGAGATCCGCTCTTCATCATGGAAACTGGGAAAGTAGCCACTAGGTTCTGGTTCAGCAAACATTTCAACCAAATTCTCAGCACCTCCGGTATATCTCCAGAACACTATTCGATACATTCTTTCTTGGACACTGGTCATCACAAGCATACCGATCTTACATTTGCAACAATCTCAACCAGTGTCGTCCTTAGGGGGGTGCAACTGGTGCGGTTGCACCGGGCCCTGCGCTTGAGGGGGCCCTGCCCCCCAATCTTACATTTGCAACAATCTCAACCAGTGTCGTCCTTAGGGGGGTGCGCTTGAGGGGGCCCTGCGGCGAACGGACCGTAGGGGACCCCCCCCCAGGAACGTGATCGGGAACGGACCGAGGGGGCCCCGCTCCCTACCTTGCTCCGGGCCCCGCGTCAGCTGAGGATGACCCTGATCTAAACAACATCCACCAAGCCCAAGCTAACCTCAGCTCTCTCCTGATTCTCCCCGGGCCACCAACGGACACCCAGATCAACCTATCATCCCTTCCCCTTATCCCTCCTACCCTTCCCCTTTCATCCCTACATTTATACAATAAAGATTACTTCCCAACATTTGCAGTCCGGCGTGAGTGATCGGGAACGGACCGAGGGGGCCCCGCTCCCTACCTTACTCCGGGCCCCGCGTCAGCTGAGGATGACCCTGATCTAAACAACATCCGCCAAGCCCAAGCTAACCTCAGCTCTCTCCAATCTTAGGGGGTCCTAATCACTCGGCCACACATTACAGAGACAATACCCCCATCCTGAGTCTTCCCGGGCCACCAACGGACACCCAGATCAACCTATCACCCCTTCCCCTTATCCCTCCTACCCTTCCCCTTTCATCCCTACATTTATACAATAAAGATTACTTCCCAACATTTGCAGTGCGGCGTGATCCTTGCTAGGGAAAATACAGATATAGTGCATATAAGAAATATAATTTATCTTGCTTGATTGAGGCTCTGGATGTTTTATGATCATGATTTGTGTTCTGTGACATTTTAAACCGTCCAATGATCTATCAAACATATTGATTTGTGCTTTAAGTTTGTACCTTTTCTTTAATAATGGATTCACAGCTAAACTGATCTGATCTGATAGAATGAAGAGTGTGTCATTGTTCTCTACAGGTTGAGTAAGTGTGGAATCACAGATGAAGGTTGTGCTGCTCTGGCTTCAGCTCTGAGATCAAACCCCTCACACCTGAGAGAACTGAGTCTGACGTGGAATGAACTAGGAGATTCAGTGAAGCTGCTTTCTGATGCACTACAGAATCCTCACTGTAAACTGGAGAAACTGTGGTAAGATCATATATGACTCTCTCGCATGAAGCACGTTATAAAGTATATTTTAAGGGTGTTCAGCCTCTTTCTGCTGCTGCTGAGTTCAACTGACTGAGCTGTAACACATGAGCTGCTCTTTACAAATGATCACTTACTGATAACTCACAAATTATTATTATTCCATTACTGATTACAAATTACATTATGAAAATTGTAGTTAGCAACATAATCTATTGAATTATACATATTAGGTAGCATAATCTGACTAGTGTAAACTGGAGAAACTGTGGTAAGATCATATATGACTCTCTCACATGAAGCACGTTATAAAGTATATTTTAAGGGTGTTCAGCCTCTTTCTGCTGCTGCTGAGTTCAACTGACTGAGCTGTAACACATGAGCTGCTCTTTACAAATGATCACTTACTGATAACTCACAAATTATTATTATTCCATTACTGATTACAAATTACATTATGAAAATTGTAGTTAGCAACATAATCTATTGAATTATACATATTAGGTAGCATAATCTGACTATTCTATATCAGTTTTGACCTGACTTGTTCATCACTGTTACGGCTCATAACTAAATTATATAGCTTGTTCAATATTTTAAACAAACACTGGTTATAAACCAAACATAAGAGAAAAGTTGGCACCAACTTTTATTTTTTCTTATTGTTTACAATAGTTGAGCACCCTCATTGAGTTTGTTTTTTTCCGCACATTTTTAAAAAACTTTTTATAAACCAAACATATATATAAATCACAAGATACTTGATGCTTCTTAAGATTTCCAGTTACACCTTCCTTTAATCCGTAAAGAATACAACTTAATCAAACATTTGAAATAGCCGTTTCTCAATATGCGTTCTTGTCTGTTCTTGTGGACTTGTGAAATGTCATTGCCCAAATAACCGTGTAATTTTCTAAATCTGTTATTGTGTCTAAAATGTAGTTTTAAGAGTTTTTCAGGCGAGAATGCAATTGTTTAAAACTCAAATCTGTGGTTTATTTATAAAGATAGCACCTATTTTAAAATTTGCTATGCCAATTTCGAAGCTCCAGGTGATCACCGGGCGCTCAGTGCTCATGTATCCGCATAGAGCAGCATTAGCTCGGCTAGTCCTTCTGACATTTGCCCCTGGCTCTGATGTCTCTGTAGTGATTAAACACGAGATACAATTTGTTTTGGGTTGGCTATATTTAACAGGCATTCGTGGTCTCATGAATCTTATTATTTATTCCTGGTCATACCGTTTTGGCTGAGCACAAAGTTATGTTTAACTTTATATTTATTTTGAACTTTACCGTAGTACAGCTCTGACTTTGTAGCATACGTTTGACTGAATTGTTTGCTTTTGTCTTTATTTCCTCTTATATAAGCCTCTTATGCTTTGTACTTATACTTTTATAATGGCTATTATTGTTTATTAAAACTGACATTTAACAAAAAGAGGTAGATTTGTGCTTATTGTCGCGCTTTATCGTCGATCGCTACTTTCCGGCATACCCCGCGCCTATCAAGAAGGGTACTATTGGCAGTGGAAACGCAAGCTGGATCAGGGTTGCCCGTACCAAATCGTACTGTACCGAACTGTACTGTACCGTACCACTATATTACGAGACATTATATTACATATTGTAAAAAGGGGGCATAATATGTCTCCTTTAAGAAAAGAAAGTTCATGTGCCAGAAGAAAAGCTCATTAACATGATTTCGGTGCATGTGTAGGCAGTAGTTCTTTCCTTGTACATTAAGAACTTGAGTATCTCTATTGAGTCCAATACATTTCTATACTGTTTTAAGCTGCCAGATGAGACCAAACATGACACAATTCTGTGTTTGATCACAAGAGAGATGTAATGGGGAACGTGGCTCCTGTGAAGCAAATGTCCTCCTGTAGGTGTTTATTAGAGGTGCAAGTACAGACAGCTCTGCCCTTATTATCACTACAATATCTCACATTCAGATTTGTGTGTCTGTTCAGTCCTGAAGCACATGACCGTTTCAAACATCACCACTGAGCATCAACATGCATATATCTCATTCTATCAGCAGCCGTTTGTGGCAATGCTTGTCATTATATCTCCTCTCCTGCTCTGAGACTTTGCAGAGTCAATAACAAACTGAAGACATTTGAACTACAATTCAAACTGTGTCATTGTTCTCTACAGGTTGAGAGATTGTGGAGTCACAGATGAAGGTTGTGCTGCTCTGGCTTCAGCTCTGAGATCAAACCCTGAACACCTGAGACACCTGGATCTGTCACTGAATGAACTAGGAGTTTCTGGAGTGAAGTTACTCTCTGATCTGAAGGACGATCCACATTATAAACTGGAGACATTATACTATAGTGAGTGTTTGGTTATTTAAAGTTTTTATATTGACCCAAGTTCAGTAACAGATCTCCTGTGTGTGTAATTGAAGAAAATAAGATACTTCAGTTCCAATTTAGTGTCTGTAATTTAAAGGGGTGGTTCATTGCAATTTCACTTTTTTGACGTTAGTTAGTGTGTAATGTTGCTGTTTGATCATAAACAATATCTGCAAAGTTACGAAGCTGAAAGTTCAATGCAAACGGAGATATCGTCTTTTAAAATTCTGGCAGTTTAATGCCTACAAAAA
>NW_015506379.1:64121-121664 GCF_001515645.1 Sinocyclocheilus grahami
CCCGGGCCACCAACGGACACCCAGATCAACCTATCATCCCTTCCCCTTATCCCTCCTACCCTTCCCCTTTCATCCCTACATTTATACAATAAAGATTACTTCCCAACATTTGCAGTGCGGCGTGATCCTTGCTAGGGAAAATACAGATATAGTGCATATAAGAAATATAATTTATCTTGCTTGATTGAGGCTCTGGATGTTTTATGATCATGATTTGTGTTCTGTGACATTTTAAACCGTCCAATGATCTATCAAACATATTGATTTGTGCTTTAAGTTTGTACCTTTTCTTTAATAATGGATTCACAGCTAAACTGATCTGATCTGATAGAATGAAGAGTGTGTCATTGTTCTCTACAGGTTGAGTAAGTGTGGAATCACAGATGAAGGTTGTGCTGCTCTGGCTTCAGCTCTGAGATCAAACCCCTCACACCTGAGAGAACTGAGTCTGACGTGGAATGAACTAGGAGATTCAGTGAAGCTGCTTTCTGATGCACTACAGAATCCTCACTGTAAACTGGAGAAACTGTGGTAAGATCATATATGACTCTCTCGCATGAAGCACGTTATAAAGTATATTTTAAGGGTGTTCAGCCTCTTTCTGCTGCTGCTGAGTTCAACTGACTGAGCTGTAACACATGAGCTGCTCTTTACAAATGATCACTTACTGATAACTCACAAATTATTATTATTCCATTACTGATTACAAATTACATTATGAAAATTGTAGTTAGCAACATAATCTATTGAATTATACATATTAGGTAGCATAATCTGACTATTCTATATCAGTTTTGACCTGACTTGTTCATCACTGTTACGGCTCATAACTAAATTATATAGCTTGTTCAATATTTTAAACAAACACTGGTTATAAACCAAACATAAGAGAAAAGTTGGCACCAACTTTTTTTTTTTCTTATTGTTTACAATAGTTTTGTCTTTATTTCCTCTTATATAAGCCTCTTATGCTTTGTACTTATACTTTTATAATGGCTATTATTGTTTATTAAAACTGACATTTAACAAAAAGAGGTAGATTTGTGCTTATTGTCGCGCTTTATCGTCGATCGCTACTTTCCGGCATACACCACGCCTATCAAGAAGGGTACTATTGGCAGTGGAAACGCAAGCTGGATCAGGGTTACCCGTACCAAATCGTACTGTACCGAACTGTACTGTACCGTACCACTATATTACGAGACATTATATTACATATTGTAAAAAGGGGGCATAATATGTCTCCTTTAAGAAAAGAAAGTTCATGTGCCAGAAGAAAAGCTCATTAACATGATTTCGGTGCATGTGTAGGCAGTAGTTCTTTCCTTGTACATTAAGAACTTGAGTATCTCTATTGAGTCCAATACATTTCTATACTGTTTTAAGCTGCCAGATGAGACCAAACATGACACAATTCTGTGTTTGATCACAAGAGAGATGTAATGGGGAACGTGGCTCCTGTGAAGCAAATGTCCTCCTGTAGGTGTTTATTAGAGGTGCAAGTACAGACAGCTCTGCCCTTATTATCACTACAATATCTCACATTCAGATTTGTGTGTCTGTTCAGTCCTGAAGCACATGACCGTTTCAAACATCACCACTGAGCATCAACATGCATATATCTCATTCTATCAGCAGCCGTTTGTGGCAATGCTTGTCATTATATCTCCTCTCCTGCTCTGAGACTTTGCAGAGTCAATAACAAACTGAAGACATTTGAACTACAATTCAAACTGTGTCATTGTTCTCTACAGGTTGAGAGATTGTGGAGTCACAGATGAAGGTTGTGCTGCTCTGGCTTCAGCTCTGAGATCAAACCCTGAACACCTGAGACACCTGGATCTGTCACTGAATGAACTAGGAGTTTCTGGAGTGAAGTTACTCTCTGATCTGAAGGACGATCCACATTATAAACTGGAGACATTATACTATAGTGAGTGTTTGGTTATTTAAAGTTTTTATATTGACCCAAGTTCAGTAACAGATCTCCTGTGTGTGTAATTGAAGAAAATAAGATACTTCAGTTCCAATTTAGTGTCTGTAATTTAAAGGGGTGGTTCATTGCAATTTCACTTTTTTGACGTTAGTTAGTGTGTAATGTTGCTGTTTGATCATAAACAATATCTGCAAAGTTACGAAGCTGAAAGTTCAATGCAAACGGAGATATCGTCTTTTAAAATTCTGGCAGTTTAATGCCTACAAAAATGACTCGTTGGGACTACAACAAGTTACGTCCCAGGTTTGTGACTTCACAAACTGTTTGTGTGACTTCACAAACCCTGATAAACCCCGCCCCCGGGAAAAGGCAGCAAAGGGGGCGGGGCCATGCTGCGCTGCTTTAGAGAAGAGGAAGAGAAAACTAGAGATGCACGTAAAAATCTATTCATATATGAATCACGATTCTGTCGGCTAACGATTATAATGGATTCACAAGTTTCAAAATCAATGTTCTAAAGCAGCGGTTCTTAATACTGTTCCTCGCGCCTCCTGCTCTGCATCTCTTTCTCTCTTATTCAGCTCAGCTCCAACAATGAACTGTTACTATTATACACTTATTTTCACATAGCTATGAGAAGTGTTAAACATGTGGTTGCCGTGCTGTATTAAAGCTTTAATCAGGATAAAACCGTATATTAAAAGCTAACATAAGCAGTAGCATTTACACATAACAGCGTATCTAAAAGTATGAGACAAAAAAAACATAGGCCTACCATTAAATGCGGTGCTTGCACAGGTTCTGCACGATCCTCTTCAATAATATCCTCTGCGACTCATCAGCCCAAACTGATAATCGATATTAACGACGCCGTTGTTTACAATACAACCGGAGCACATGCCGCTGAGGAGAGGGGCGGGACGCTTAGACGCACACTAGAGGCGGTTTAGCCAATCACAACACACCGGGCTAACTAACCCATCAGAGCCCATTGCATATTTCTGAGGGAGGGGCTTCATAAAAGAAGGAAATGATCAGTGCATTTCTCAGAGAAGGGACAGAGTGGTGTGGAATAAAGGTAAATTATGTGAAAAATAATGCATTGTTTAAAAAACGAAGCATTAACACATGTTAGACTGCAACCATAAACACTATCAAGCCTAGAAAAAAAACAGTGAACCACCCCTTTAAACCGTTTAATTCTGTGATACTGATTTATTAATATATTAATATTTTCATCTCTTACAGTGTCTCTTAAGTGATAGAGTTGTTGAACATTTATTGTTATTAATCTGTGATCAGTTGTTCATTTGTGTCTCTGGCTGTAATATGAATATACTGTGTTTTTTCTGAAGTGGATTTGCTGATGTGATGTGACAGCAGTAATGTCTCATACTCATATGTGACTGTCTGTGTGTTTTATTGAAGGACCCACAGTATTTAGACGTCAGTCCAGTTTCCCCGGGATCAGCTGATGGCGTACAGAGACGTCACAGTCACACAATCAGCAGAGACTGAAGACACAGAGACACACAGCATCGCACTGTCTCCTGTGTGTGACTTTACATCACTTTCTCCTTTTATACTGGCCCATGAAAATGAGTGCTGATCATTAGTGACTGAAACGTGAAGAGAATTAGCTCACCATTGCACCAGTGTATGGTTTATGAGTTTTCTTCAAGACATCTCAGGTATTTTTCATAAGGATAATGTATAGTTATAATGCAGTGCTAATCGACATAGCCTTTATCACTGTATTGAATAATATATTTTTATGTACATATATATATGTACTGTAAATAATACAAACCCAATTCCAAAAAAGTTGGGACACTGTACAAAAATATGTATAGTACACAGCATAAATGAGTACATCCCCTCTGTACATAAGGATGTAGTATTTACATTTCTGATCACAATTACAGTTCCTGAGAATAACAAATGTATGTATATGATGATAAATACAATTAAATAATGATTTTGTGGCCTCTTACAGCCCTATTATGATTAGTCACCATTCAGTTCCTTTATTTTCAGTCACATTGAGAATGTGTATGAGTGAAGAAATGCTTGTAGCCGCCTCCTTTTTCTATAACTTGTATTCCTAGCCTTATTCCTGTTTTCTTTGTTCAAGGTTACATTATATTGGGTGGAGTCCGCAAGAGCGGGACACTTTTTTTTGGTAATAAATACAAATAAATCCATACCAACACTATTTAAACAAATTTTCACTCGCCTTTTTAGGTAAATTGGGACACATTGTTATCTAGTTTGTGCTTTGATAATACAATTTAGTACAACAGGACATTGTACTAATACTTTTTTTAATTGAACAATTTCAGAATTTAAAAGAAAATAGAAATACCAGTGGATTGAGCTATAAATTGCTAACCCAAACAATTCATGTTTATTGAAGTAAAACACTTAAGCATAAATTTAAAGAATTTTTAAACCACTCCAGCTGAAGTACACATGTAAAGAAATAAAACACTCCAGCAGACAAAAAATTTAATCAATTCAACAAAAGTACAATGTATTATGTATAGTATCAAAATGCCACGATTTCATCTGTTTGTTTATGTGTGTACTGTAAGTGTTTGTATCCAACAGTCTGCTTAAGTGTGTGTGTGTGTCTGTCCGTCTGTGCACATGCTTTCATATTTGTGTGTTTATGTGTAAGTATGTGTGAGAGCAGGAATGTGTTTGTTTACAGGCACTTTTTACACACAAAAACTCAATCGTCACAAATTTCTAGTCTTATTTTTCCTCTCTTTTCCTCTTCCTCTGTGGCATTTTCTGAACAAAACAATTTCTCACATTAGTATTATCTTTTAATTTGTAGGATGACACTTTAGCTGAATGCTATACTGTCCCAATTTATCTAACATGTTCAGGTAAATTAGAAAAATTAACAACAACAAAAATGCCTTTATGCTTGTTGCATAAAACTGAATGATCACATGAACACATGCAATACAAATTTATATTGCAGATTGGAATACTGTGTGTATTAGAATTTAAATGATGTGTGTCTTAAATTGTGTGCACTGCTTAATGAAGGGTTTGGGACAGGACTTTGTGTGCAGCTGTGCAGACTATTAATGACTGACAGGGACTGAAAACCAATAATTACTGAACTGAAGCATAAGAGAGGTTTATATCTTAACGTATACATATATTTGATACAAAAGCATAGGAAAATAAGTCCTCAATATTTGTAAAATGAGGAAATGAGTCAATTTTTGTACGTTTTATTTACACAAATGTAGATATCTTAAAGTTACTGCAAGTTTTGCAGGATTTCTTTCTATCAAATACATTTCATTTCGATTCTTAATGCCGCTAAAAATCTTTGAAATACTCTTAATTTCTTAATTTGAGACCGAAATTTTATTTATATTTAAATATATCATATATAAGAAAGATGCCACTTTATGCACTTACACATTCGTAATATTTATTTAGAAAATGGCAAAACACAATCTGACTTCACTGATCTGTCTGCATTTTAGTGTGAGTGTCATTTATAACAAGAGACTTTTATTATATATATATGGGATCCATGGCTTAATCTCATTGGTTGAGAGTTCAAACGACGTCATTATAGGCAGCGCATGCGCAGTGTCCTGGCGGGACAGTATAAACGAAGAGAGGATGTCAACAAACTAACAGCGAAACAGAACTTGAGTTTTTTTTGTCATTATAATTAATAATTCTATTTAATTATTACTCTCCAACCTTAGTTGAGCGGTCACTAAGTGTAAAACATCCGGGTAAGTTACTTTGATAGTTGAGGGTAATAGCTCTGGTGTGTGTTCTGCAGGCCGAGCGCGAGCTGCACGCTCAGAGGTTGTGTTGGCTGCGTGTGGAGAGCGTTCATCGGGTTCTGCGAGAAATCGTCCAGGAGAACCGCTTCAGTAAAGCCTCCAGCGCTCTGACAGCGGAGGACAAGGTACGACATGAACCTCTGCGACTGCTGTTGTGTGTTTGGATGAGTGCAGAGCAGACATCGCGCTCTTATTTCAGCAGAAGCATAATAGTTGAGGGTAATAGCTCTGGTGTGTGTTCTGCAGGCCGAGCGCGAGCTGCACGCTCCGAGGTTGTGTTGGCTGCGTGTGGAGAGCATTCATCGGGTTCTGCGAGAAATCGTCCAGGAGAACCGCTTCAGTAAAGCCTCCAGCGCTCTGACAGCGGAGGACAAGGTACGACATGAACCTCGGCGACTGCTGTTGTGTGTTTGGATGAGTGCAGAGCAGACATCGCGCTCTTATTTCAGCAGAAGCATGAGTTATTATAGCGGCACAACAGACGAAACAAGTTACTGAGAGAACATTTAGATCTTATGACGGTGTGAGTGAGGCCAGACTCATTTGTTAGGACGTCCCATTCTCACGTAACAGAGAACAGATCATGCAATCCGGTATATATGTGACCCTGCAGCACAAAAGCAGTGTTGTTCTTTATGCAGGTTATCTTAAGGGTTTTTCCATTGTTTTAATTTTAGTCTTAGTATAACATTATAATATCATGCATATTTTTACTTTTTTATATATTTATTTAAAGAAGAAACCAGACTAATGTGTAGTTAACATTTGAGGCTCGATTCTATAGAAAAGTAATACGTTTTTCAGTTTGAGTGTTTTCCGTTTATTTATTTTCATATAAAAATGTCATGCAGTTGCTTCCGACGCTTTCATAAAGATAACATCATTCATTGTAAATTGTGATAATCACAATTTAAAGGGAATAATCGGCAGTTATGATTTGTCATAATTGTGCAGCCCTAATATAAAGCATGCATCAAATTAATCATTTTCAGATTATAGAACTATTATCATCATCACACTTCTACAACTCTTAAATAGACTAAAGCAAAAGAATAGTTAGTTGTTAAAGTTGATTTCGACTTAAAATAATTAGAGTAGTATGTAACAGATGATGTTTTGAGGGTTGTATCTAGGCTTATTATAGTTAACTAAAACCATAAAAACATTTGTTTCAACAAAATTAAATGTTACAAAATGTACTTTATTTCAGCTAGTTGCTAAGGCAACATTTCTCTTTTATTTAACTTGAAGTATTAAAACAACTACAACGAAATAAATTAAAATTCTTTTAATTAAAAAAACACAACAAAATTACTAAATTTTTAACTAAAATATATAACTAAAATAAAATCTAATTCAGAATATTAACTAGAACTGTAATAGTATCAATATTACTGAACTAAGATATTTCTGAAGGTGGATGATCATTAAACATGAGAAGTGTCTGATAACGATGTGTTTGCTTGATTAGGAGCTGCTGAAGTGCATGAACATCCTTCAGCGTCTCGTCCTGGATCTCCGGCTCAAGGCTCAGAAAGATCTGGACCGGAAGAAGATCGAGTACTTCCAGGCCAAATGTGAGACTGGTTTGCAGAAGATCAGGTACGATCAGTGCTTGTGCTCTCGAATGTGATATTGAGGGCATCTGCATATTCAAAAGGATGAGTTTGTTCCTGCAGAGCCGAGATGCTGGAAGTTCAGCTGGACACGTACACAAGAGACAAGATAGCGGCTCATAAGAAGATCACGTGAGTGACGCCTGCCAGCATTCGTCTTTGCAGTACTATTAAACTATTAAAAAGATTTCTGTTCGCTGGGGGAAAAAAAAAGTATGTATATATATATATATATATATATATATATATATACTGTATTTAGACACAGACAGACACAGACAGACACAGACAGAGACACACAGATACATACACAGACACACACACCCATACATCAATGGAAAGATTATTTATTCAGCTTTCAGATGATGTATAAACCTCAATTTTGAAAAATTGACCCTTATGACTGGTTTTGTGCTCCAGGGCCACAAATGTAAATGAAAACAAGGAATTTTAAGACTATATTTTTCTAGTAATATTCAGGTCTGCAATATTTCATTTGTTTGTCGATCTATTAAATGATTTGTAAAACTGATTATTTGGTTTTCACAAACAGCTGAAAAAGTCATAAATATGTATTGTTCAGAAACTATTCAAAGTAATTTCCTCTCACTATCGACTGTCCTGTCGAATACAAAAAGCACAAACTACAGTTTATTTTATTACAGCGACGGCTCAAACAGGGCTTTTATTGTGTCTTTTCACATTATACATGTTTTCTTTCAATTATTTGGTCATCTTTATTTTAGTTCTACCCAGTGTTTTCCTGAGAGAGTAGGAAAGCATGTAAAAAAAAAAGTTAAAAGCATTAAAATGTTTACAAAAATGTACAGACTTTTCAAACATAATGTTGTTTTTTGGTATTGCTGACCTGCAAAATTAAAAACAAAGGCTTATTTCCCCATTCTTACATTTATACTAAATTTAGATCATAAAAGTAGCCTATTAATTAAATAGTATTCCCTGTCATAAATGACATATAAGTGGAAAAAATGAGACTACAAAGAACAAAGCACGTAAACCACAAAATATAGCAATGTCACAATTAAATATTAATTTGTTTCATTTTGTTTGTGATTAAATATTTATAATGGAGTTTCCGAATTGTATTCGTCAACACCGCAGCAGCCATTGCAAAAACACAAAAATCAGCAGCTTTTAATTTAGTACAGTTAAAGCTGAAGCTTGAAGCTTGAATCATACCATTTTTGTAAAATGTATTAAATCTGTTTATTGAACTTTTACAATAATAACAGGATACAGATAGAGGAGAATCATGAAAGAATAGTTTCCCCCCACCCCACCCCAAAGAAAAGAGAAAAAAACAACAAAAACACTGTATTAAAGTATAAGTAAACAAACTAAATAAAACATAAAAAATTTAAATTAAAGCTCAATACATATTGTAAAACAAAGAACGTCAAGCCTAATGTCTCGAGTATAGAATATATGTTGGAGCATTAAAGTTTAGACATTTCGACCATTTGAATCATACATTTTTATCTGATCTAAATGTCTAGATATCAAATTCTGAGACGCATAAGTCAGTCGTGATGTGATATGTGGCGTATGTGCGTCTGGCCGCTAGAGGGCGCTGTGTGCGCCGAGCTGCGCATGCGCAGTGTGCTTTGTGTACTTTCATGTTGATTCGGCTCTTCTCAGGACGCTCCGCGTTTTAATCCGCAACCATGAGCTTTTATTCACTGCAGACTTCAATAACACGAGCAGCGTTTTAAATGTAGACTGACTGAGCTTCTTTGTTCCGGTCCAATCGGATTATCGACGCGTTGTTCAGTGCGCAGTATGTCTGAATGCATTAATGTGCGTCAAATCATAGCTTTTTTATTTTGTAATGTTACGAGGGATACTGTAACTTTCAAGGTGAGAAACATCGTTTTCGTTCAGTGACGTCACGCCGGACTCGCTGGGCTGTGTTATTATTAAGTACACACCGGGGCTAGTTGTCACATGGTTTGTATCTAAGAGCAGGTTATATATACATGCATGAGAATATTCTCTAAAATATATAGTGTGACAACTAGCCCCGGGCCATGAGCTTTTATTTACTGCAGACTTCAATAACACGAGCAGCGTTTTAAATGTAGACAGACTGAGCTTCTTTGTTCCGGTCCAATCGGATTATCGACGCGTTGTTCAGTGCGCAGTATGTCTGAATGCATTAATGTGCGTCAAATCATAGCTTTTTTATTTTATAATGTTACGAGGGATACTGTAACTTTCAAGGTGAGAAACATCGTTTTCGTTCAGTGACGTCACGCCGGACTCGCTGGGCTGTGTTATTATTAAGTACACACCGGGGCTAGTTGTCACATGGTTTGTATCTAAGAGCAGGTTATATATACATGCATGAGAATATTCTCTAAAATATATAGTGTGACAACTAGCCCCGGTGTCCCCTGCACTTTCATGTGTGACAGTCTCAGGTCCAGAGAGTAATAATGATGCTGGTGCTTCATTGCTCTTTCTCCAGAGGTACTCTGTTTATGAGGAACCATAAACACTCAGAGTGTGCTGCAGCATTTGAAGTCTGAATAAGGTGAGATGTGCATTTTTACTTTGAGTCGTTTCTACTGAAGATCCACTAATCTTGTTTTCTCTTCTCATGCGCTCATGTTGTTCTCAGGTCAGCATGACCCTGGCGTTGACCCCTGCGGCCGTGTGCCAGTGCTTCACGCTGGTGTCGCTGTGCACGTCTATCGCAGATCCCAACTGGATCCAGGTCCAGAACTGCTCTGATTCGAGCAGCAAACTCATCTACGGTGTGGCCTTCACACTGCACGCCTATCAGAATCTCACAGACACAGGTGTGATCTTACAGCTCTGTTTATCACTGTGAACACCTGCAGACCATCCGAGATCAGGATGAGAGTGTTTCTTCATCAGGTTTGGAGAAATGTAGCACTGCATCAGTGTCTCAGCATCTAAGAGCAGGTTATATATACATGCATGAGAATATTCTCTAAAATATATAGTGTGACAACTAGCCCCGGTGTCCCCTGCACTTTCATGTGTGACAGTCTCAGGTCCAGAGAGTAATAATGATGCTGGTGCTTCATTGCTCTTTCTCCAGAGGTACTCTGTTTATGAGGAACCATAAACACTCAGAGTGTGCTGCAGCGTTTGAAGTCTGTGAATAAGGTGAGATGTGCATTTTTACTTTGAGTCGTTTCTACTGAAGATCCACTAATCTTGTTTTCTCTTCTCATGCGCTCATGTTGTTCTCAGGTCAGCATGACCCTGGCGTTGACCCCTGCGGCCGTGTGCCAGTGCTTCACGCTGGTGTCGCTGTGCACGTCTATCGCAGATCCCAACTGGATCCAGGTCCAGAACTGCTCTGATTCGAGCAGCAAACTCATCTACGGTGTGGCCTTCACACTGCACGCCTATCAGAATCTCACAGACACAGGTGTGATCTTACAGCTCTGTTTATCACTGTGAACACCTGCAGACCATCCGAGATCAGGATGAGAGTGTTTCTTCATCAGGTTTGGAGAAATGTAGCACTGCATCAGTGTCTCAGCAAAGGATGCTCTGCAGTGAATGGGTGCCGTCAGAACGAGAGCTGATAAAAACATCACAATAATCCACAGCACTCCAGTCCATCAGTTAACATCTGGAGAAGACACAAGCTGAAACACATCCAGCATTAAGACGCTTTTAACTCAAATATGTGTCCATAATAACGCTTTGGTCTGGTGTGAATCAGGAGAGAAATCTGCAGCATTTAAACAGCTCTAAACAAATATGTGGCTAGATTTTGATGCGAGAGGCAACAGCAGATGCACTTTTTCACCGGAGGAAGAGTTATTATGGACTCAATGGTATTTTAGTTAAAAGCGTCTTAATGCTGGATTAGTTTCAGCTTTTGTCTTCTCCAGATGTTAACTGATGGACTGGAGTGCTGTGGATTATTGTGATGTTTTTATCAGCTCTCGTTCTGACGGCACCCATTCACTGCAGAGCATCCACTGGTGCAACAAGAAACAAACTCACATCTTCGGAGGCCTGAGGGTGAGCACATTTACAGAACATTTTAATTTTGTAATGAACTATTCTTTTAAAACCTTTATTTTACCAAGTTAGTCTTTTGAAATCATAATCTGTTTTTCAAGAGTGGCCCGGCCAAAACAACAGCATAAAATAAATGTGACAAACTATACGTAAAACATTGACTAAAATTGTAAAACATGAAGGCGATAAATGCAATGCTCTGCATGCAGTAACAGCACAGCAGTGAAGGGTTTTGTCTGGTTTTGTCTGGTGTAGGTCCGTTGGGTGGGCTTCATGGATGGGGAATGTGGCTGCTGTACTCTCTAGCCGTTCTCTGCTACAGCGCCGTCCTGTTTTCCAGTTCCTCTTTCCTGCTGGATTTCCTCGGAGCAGCTGTCACTCACTCAAAGCTGGTGACGTCTCTGCACTTCTTGACAGGTGCCTCACATTAAACGTGAACTCACTGCACTGTTACTGTTAGTAACGTGGGAAAAGGATTCAGAAGTCGTCAATAATTGTCCATAAATCTAGTTGAATGTAAATTGTCCCATTAAGAATTATTTTATTTTTGATTGACAGAATTGTTTTTTCATGCACTGGTCAGTTTTGAGGTCTATTTAGCTTCCATAACTTATCTCTTCTTTCAGACTAGTGGAAAGAAAACTTCTAAAACACGTATTTAAGTGTTTATTTTATTGCACTTTATCTATTTGCATCTGTACATTCAATTCTAGTACATACGCTTGAGTTGTTGTTTTTTTACATACAGCAAAGTTTACATATTAATTTTATTTACATATATATATATATGTGAGCCTGCAGCACAAAAGCAGTGTTGAGTCGCTGGGGGATATTTGTAGCAATAGCCAACAATACATTGTATGGGTCACAATTATACATTTCTCTTTTATGCCAAAAATCATTAGGATATTAAGTAAAGATCATGTTCCATGAAGATATTTTGTAAACTTCCTACCGTAAATATATCAAAACCTAATGTTTGATTAGTAATATGCATTGCTAAGAACTTCATTTGAACAACTTTAAAGATGATTTTCTCAATATTTAGATTTTTTTGCACCCTCAGATTCCAGATTTTCAAATATTGTCCGATCCTAACAAACCATACATCAATGGAAAGATTATTTATACAGCTTTTAGATGATGTATAAATCAAAATTTTGAAAAATTGACCCTTGTGACTGGTTTTGTCGTCTATGGTCACATATATCATCCACAGATTTATATAACATTTTACTCCTAAAAACACACTGAAAAGTGTTTTTTTTTTTTTTTCCAGGTTGTTGACAATAGTTTCTGATTTATGGAGTGATAAAAAAAAAGAAATCCAAAATATGACAACAAAATCAAACAAGAATTTAGAATCTGGCTTTTTCCAGTGGGAATGTATGCAAATGAGTGCATATTTAATTAGATAAATAACCATTTGCATATTAAAATGTACAATTTTAAAAAACTTGTAATACAAAACAATTGTTTTAATGCGCTGTCATTAATTAACTAGCGGAATATGGTGATATCTATTAGTTAAAATATTTTACCATCTTAACCTGTATTTTTTTTTTCAGGTTGTTGACAATAGTTTCTGATTTATGGAGTGATAAAAAAAAAAGAAATCCAAAATATGACAACAAAATCAAACAAGAATTTAGAATCTGGCTTTTTCCAGTGGGAATGTATGCAAATGAGTGCATATTTAATTAGATAAATAACCATTTGCATATTAAAATGTACAATTTAAAAAAACTTGTAATACAAAACAATTGTTTTAATGCGCTGTCATTAATTAACTAGCGGAATATGGTGATATCTATTAGTTAAAATATTTTACCATCTTAACCTGTGATGTTTGGCGTTTTGTCAGCTGAACCCATTTGAGCGAAAATATTAACTTGAAGTCCCTCTGAGAAAGTTAATGTTTCAACAATTGAGCAACACTTTTGCACGTTTACAGTTCTTTGATGTTGGTCACATTGCATGCAGCTAAACAAAATATATTTTTTCTTAAGTGTTTTATTTGGATTGTTTTATTCTTAAATTATTTCTTTATTTAATTTAACATTTTTATGGCACACTTCACAACCCTACAAAGATAACAGTTGTAAACATTGTCACGTGAACTCATGGTGTTCCATCGTTTTTGTATAAAAATGTCTTTACTCTTAGTAGTTGGATCAAATAAGTCAGGAAACAGAAATACTGAGAGTCTTTTGATATTGCAAACAGCTCTAGTCTCTGGAATTACAATAATGAAGCGGCGGACAGAGAAGAGCATCATTTCTAGCCGGATGTGAACCTGATGTTTTACTAATGTGTGTTTTCTCACATTTCCCCGCAGCGTTCATCTGCATGACGGTTGTGGGTGTGTGTGTGGCCTGTATGAGTGTGATTGAGCACAACCTGCAGCGAGGAAAGACAGAAAGCAGCCCTGCGCTCTGCATGTCTGCAGGAGAAAGCTTCTACATCGAGATGTTGGGCCTGCTCTTCTCCTTCATAGCGTGCGCTTTGGCCCTCAAGGGTCATCCTGAACCCATCAGGGCCCGTGAGTACCTGAGCGTGGATGGAGAAGACAGTGATGCAGAGCCTTTGATTGGTGGAGCTGAGAGGGAGGAGTGAACAGACGAGAGTTATGCACTTCATTTCTAATGGCAGAAGAGCAAGAGCAAAGCTGAACAAGAGCTGCTGTTAGATCAGGTGATCTCGGAGCATGTACAGAACGAATGAAGGCTCCCAACTGTCGAGGTTCTCTGAACAAACGTTCCTCCAGGAATGTTATCTAGTCTTTAATAATGCTCTCAAATCAAACGTTATTTATACATCATTTTCTGAAATGTTTGAGTTGGATGTTTTTTAAATGTTGCTAATTGTTTCAGAACATTCCGAGAACATTCAAAAGTAACATTCCCGTAATGTTTGCGAAATTTTAAAACGGAATGTTCTTGTAAATGTTTGAATAACCGAGAATAAAACATTTTCAAATTTGTAAAAACTTGGACGTTTTAAATGTTCGGAAATAACGTTTTCATAACTTAATTGGAACAGCAGCCAAATGTACTTCGAATGTATTTTTGTTAGCTTGAATGTAGAATTGACAGGAATTATGAATTTAATTACATTACAATTAAAAATAATTCAACAATCACAAAACAGTGAAAACATGTTGTTTTTAAATGTCATTAATTCAGACTAATTGTGACTAGCCTATTTATTTGCTGATATGTAGAACTCATTTTTCAGAATTGATTTGAAATTAAGTTATTAAAGCACCACATTGTTTTGACCCTGTATATAATTCTCAGGGATAAACTGGAGCATTCTGGGTTTTATAGCTAAATAATCCATAAACTCAAATTTAATTTGGCGGGACTTTACAGTAAGATTCATGTTAATAATGAATGACATTCAGACATTTATAAGTGTGACTTAAGTGAAAAAAAATAATTTTTCCCCCCAACTGCTGTATATGAATTCAATTCATATTTCTTCATTCTAAAAATATTAGTAACATCATCTAATGTTTCTTAAAATGGCCTAAATGTTGTGTGATGAGTGTATGTTTATGGGTCATTTGTAGTGAAAAATTAAATGTCTAATGAATTTCTAATCTCTAATTCTACTTAATTGGCAATTCTGTATCCTCAATTCAAATTCAGTTCATATTCAATATTCACCTCACTATCTCAGCCTTCATGTCAACATATTATAATGCATAATCATCTTTAATATTCAATTTATACATAAATAAGAATAATTCATATAATACTCAATGTAATCTAGTTGCCCAGGTTGCAAACAACTACAGTGTGAACAGAAATTGGACTAAAACCCGATCAACATTCAGAGTCCACTTTCTAGTCCACATGCAATGTGAATGCAAACAGAACTGAATTCTTGACTCAAGTGTGAAAACTAACATATTCAGGGCTGTTTTTATTTGATTGGTGATCAGTGGCGTAATGTCTGTCGAGAAACTAGTATTTCTATTCCCTCTTTTAACCAGAATCATATTGCACCATATTTGATATTCTAGTATTTTACTGGAATTATGATGCCGTTCAACCCAAAATGACATTTACTCAACCTCATGTTGTTCAGACCTGTATCAGTGAATAATAAACGTGGGTCTGTTCCACAGTTATTCTAGTTAACTAACAGTAAAATTAAGACCTTTAAAAAACATTTTGTTACTTGAAATTAAGGTTACAAGTAGCGGAAAATGTCCAGAAAATTTCAGATAGTTTCCAAAAATCCCAGTAGCCTACATTTAAACATTTCTGGAAACATTTCACTTTTTTTGCAACCATACTTGAACTAAAATAAACATGAGCTGAACTGAAATAACAATTTTAAAGTGTAAACATGTTTTATTTCAACAAGTTGCCAAGGCAACATTTCTTGTTTTTGTTCTCTATTTCTAAAATAGCTAAAACTAAATAAACTAAAACTAATAAAATTTGTAAAAATTGCAAAAGCATGCAACAAAATGACTAAAACCTTAACTAAAATTAAAGTGAAAACAAAGTATAAAAAATACAATCTAATTCAAAATCTTAGTATAATGACGCTAAAATAACACTATACTGTTCACTTTTCACACAAAACAACTAACTTCATATAATTCACAACTCATACGGACTACTGATTATGAATGTTTAGATGAATTTTTGGACACTTTCTCGGTCCTTTGTGTGGCTTGAAAGTCAATAGGGTTTGAGCAGCATGAGAGAGAGTACATTTCATTTATGTGCATCTGTAGCGAATCTGTAGTAGTGTAGTATTTCATTTGTCCTTATGAATATAATAACAGAGACATAGGCTACTAGGATTTTAAAGTATAAATACTAGTGCTGACAAACGATTAATCGCATTCAAAATAAAAGTTTTTGTTCACGTAATATACAGTATGTGTGTGTGTGTGCTTTGTATATTTATTATGTTTATATAAATACAAACACATGCATGTATATATTTAAGAAACATATGTAATGTTTATATATTAAATATATATATAATATAAATTATATGAATGTAAACATGTAAATGTTTTCAAAATGTATACTGTATGTGTGTGCTTTTATATATACATAATATACACAGTACACAAACTTATATTATGTAAACAAAAACGTTTATTTTGGATGCGATTAATCGCGATTATAATATAAATTTTATGAATGTAAACATGTAAATGTTTTCAAAATGTATACTGTATGTGTGTGCTTTTATAAATATACACAGTACACAAACTTATATTATGTCAACAAAAACGTTTATTTTGGATGCAATTAATCGCGATGAATCATTTTAATAAAAACACTGAGTCTAAGGAGGATTTATACCGTTTTTGTTTACGTTTATATTTGTTTGAAGCCATTTAATGCAATATAAAAAAATGACAATTTATGTTCCAAAGCTGATCTATCATCACACTCCTCAGTGATCAGATGCATCTCACTAAATGAACTCTGAATGCAGCAGTGCATCATGGGAAGCGGAGCTCCGCTGTGCCTTAATTTCTCAGCTCTCTCTCTAATTAGACTCCATCCAGCACCTCGTTCTCCGTCACATGACACCAGCTTCTGCTCCAGTTGGATGGAGACCATCGCCGTAGTAACCTTGAGAAGTTGTTGATGTCACCGATGATTTTGTGAATGGAGAGAAAGATTTGATGGGTTTGTTATATATAATGTGATGTTTTTCTGTTGTCTTCAGTCTAGTGTTTGTGAGTGTAAGTGTGAGTTGTGCATGTTAAACCACGATTAACACTAAAGCTTGTGCTGTATGAGTGTTCATAGAGAAAAATGATGTGAAGCTGAAGGAAACCGATATTTGCACTGACAGTGTATTATGAGTAAACGTACGTGCTGCTGCACAAGCATTGATCGTCTCGAATGTTTGACATGAGTTTGTTTTTAAAGCTGTGCATGCATGTATCATCAGCATTCGTTCTGAGTTTGTTGTTTATGCCTGTTGGGTTGAAGTTTACTGTTGCAAAAACAACACAGCAATCTCATTTACTAATGGTAAAAACAGCAACACTTTACAGCATTTGTTAACATTAGTTAATGCATTGAGCTAATTATAAACAATATATGTTTTATATCGTTTATTAATCTTTTAGATAATAAAAATGCATTTGTTCATTGTTCATGTTAGTTCACAGTGCATTAAAGTAACATGCATTATTTTTATTAAAACATTTTTTATTATTGAATGTAGAAATTAACATTTATTGTTAACAAATGAAACCGCATACCTGAAAGGCAATACAGTTGGTGATATTTTTTACAGTTTCGTCTAATATTCTAGTAAAAGAGTGTTTAAGTAGAATTAGAGCTCAATTTAGACTGTTAAAAAAAGAGAAAGAAAAATTGTATTTAAAAAACATTTCATAATCTTCACATTAACAACTCGCATAATAAATATAAAATGTAAAAACCCAACTGTCCATCATAAACAATACACAAAACATAATTTACACACCACAGGCCATTGAGAACCATCTCATTATTTACTAGACTAAAGAAAGAAAAATAAAATAATTTCTTCAGATAAATTCTAAGAAGATTTTGGTGAATGTTCCTAAGTGCAATTCATGAAAGTCTAATATTATTAAGAAGAGAGTGTATAATTTAAGACAAGTTGGAGGTAAATCTAATTTGAAGAGGTTATTACAATGATTTTTTTTTTTGGTTTAGCCTTTCAAAAAATCTAGAGAAAAAAGATAACATTCTTAAGAGATGTTTTTGTGAACACAAAAGACTTATCTTTATGCTTAACTTAGAAAATAAGACCATTGCAGTGTTATTCTTTGTTAGTGTTAAGAATTGTTTTATTCGTGAATCCGGCCCCTGGAGGATCTTTATAGTATGAACTGATTATTGCTGGTTTCCTAGTTTAACTCTAAGTTTTAAACTCTTATAATCGCTTTATAATAAGCAGAAGGGGGCGTGTCCTGTCGCGTCCAAAAGGGGCGGGGCGCAGGTGGGTGTGTCTCTCAGCTGATGTCGCTCAGCTTCATCTCCGTCGCGGGCGTCAGCGGCAGCGCATCGCGCGGCTTCACGCGTTCGTTTACGCCGCAGCAGCAGAAGCACAGACGGATCCGCGGCGAGACAGTGAGTATGTGAGACGCGGCGCGCTGGATGCTGATGCTGATGCTGATGCTGATGCTGCTGCTGTTGTTATGGAGGATGCGGATGCAGTGATGCATCATTTTGCATGAGCGCTAACACGCATTATGTAATGAGAGCGGATGCTTCGTCCTGTAGTCAGGTGAACGCTGGACCTCCATTGTGCTGCTGCATCCTCCAGAATCAGGTCAGATTTGCTCTGTGTTTGGTTAATGTTTAACTCCAGAGATCATCATAATCAGGGTAGAGTTTCGCTGAAACAGATCCGCGTTGATGTTTACACACTTCACAGACACACATGCGCTTCATACGACTGTTACCTTTGAGAAGCTCCTCGCTCTTTTTCTTTCATTTGTTGGCATGAGAACTTGCAGTCAGTTTCTTTGATAAACGTTCAGCATGAGGAGCAAGCAGTTCTGCTTTTACAATTCTAGAGGGACGCACGTATGTTGTTTACTTTCTCTTGAGCTGTCAGCATAATATCCGTTTATTCCATTTGGAATGTTTTTAACTGTTTTTGATACATGCTTGTCCACATTGGTTGCATTTTCTAGTAATGCTGTGAATGTCATTTATAAAGCAGCTTAGCTGCATTCCACTTCACTGCTTTTTTGTTGTTGTTGTTTTTCTATGTAAACATGCGCTACATGGTTTGACTGCTGTACTTGTGTATTTTCCAGCACCTAGTGTCGCTACTAAGTCATAATTATGAGATAAAAAGTCATAGTTATGACATACCAAACTATAATTAATATTTTATATAATTTGTTTACATGCATGTCATGTGACCATTACCTGACGTCAGAGAACTGGTTGAAAATTCAGCTCTAATGTGTTTGGCTTACAAAAAAAGTCTGGGAATTGCTGTTTTTCACGAGTCATAATTTAGTCACAATAAGTCATAACTTTATACTGTATAAATTATATTCTATCATTTGTATTCTAAGTCATAATAATATTTTAGGTGTTTACATGTGATCATTAACCGGCATTAGAGAACCACGAATATGCCAATGTGTCGATGAATTATAGAAATATTAGCTTCAAATCTCACAGGGACTTTAAGAACATGTTTAAAGTTAATGGGGTTCATCTAATAAAAATAATTGACAAAACCAGCCAATCTGATTCACTAAATCATGTGTTCAGCAACATTTGTTCCTTTAAAGGGAAAGTTCATGCAAAAATTAAAATTCTGTCATCATTTACTCACCCTGTATGAATTTCTGGGCCCCATTGACTTCCAAGTCATTGGAGCCAGGGGGCGGAGCCAGGGGGGTGGCCAGCACTGACTTAAGCTTGGCCCTCCACTCAAAACAACAGTTTTTGTCCCTTTTTGTCTTGCTTCAGTAGCACAACAGTGAACTGCAGTCTGATGAGATGTTGTTAGAATATATGTCAGTAAAACAAACTTTCCTGTCACACACTCTTCAACTGTACGCGAATATAAGGCGCAGTCATGAAATTACCAAAAAGGCGACTGAAGCTGCAAACTGTGCATGAATGTATGTGTATATAACCTCTGATTAACATGGAAAAGATACCTTTTATCACACGTCATTATGTTATTATATTATATACATGCGTTGCATGTAGTTAGGACACAGTGTTACAGGTTTGGAATAACATGAGCAAATGATGACAGAATTTTCATTTACATTTACATTTAGTCACTTATCCAAAGCGACTTACAAATGAGGACAACGGAAGCAATCAAAATCAACAAGAGAGCAATGATATGCAAGTGCTATAACAAGTCTCAGCTTAACGCAGTACACATAGCAAGGTTTTTTTTTATTTATTATATAATAGATAAAAAGAATAGAAAAAGCTAGTGTTAGAGGTCTTTTTTGTTTTTGTTTTTTTTTTATATAGAAAACAAGCGGTTAGAAAACAAATAGAGTGCAAGTCTTAAAGGTCATGTTTTTTTTCTATAAAAAAAGAAAACCAATAGATAAAATAGAATTAGAATAGAGAGTGCTGGAGTTAGAGGGTCAAATAAAGATGGAAGATTTCTGCATGAACTGTAGAGAATTCTGTTATGTGGTATATTGTGAATAAGGCCACTAACGCAGTGTGTTGTGTTGCAGTGTGTGTGTGTGTGACCCGGCTCACTTCCCCTTCATGCCCGTGTGTGCTGGGGCTGTGGGCGGTGGAGTGAAGCGCTCGAGGCTCCTGGCATGGGCAGCGTAGGGAGCGGGGCCTCCAGTCAGCGGCCCATCACAATGCGCAGCGTGGGCACCCGCACCACCCCCAACGGCCCGCTGGCGGCCACGCCGCCCCCCGCCTCGACCCGCCGCCGCCTGGACGACCGCAGCTTCAGCGCCGAGCGCATCCCCGGCCCCAGCACCAAGACCAAGGGCGTCTCCGCCGACGAGCACAGCTACAACGCAGAGAGGAATTTCCAAGCTAACACTCGCAACCACGCCGACGCCGAGCGCGCCCCCCAACGGCCCGCTGGCGGCCACGCCGCCCCCCGCCTCGACCCGCCGCCGCCTGGACGACCGCAGCTTCAGCGCCGAGCGCATCCCCGGCCCCAGCACCAAGACCAAGGGCGTCTCCGCCGACGAGCACAGCTACA
This sequence comes from Sinocyclocheilus grahami, assembly GCF_001515645.1. Classification (NCBI taxonomy): domain Eukaryota; kingdom Metazoa; phylum Chordata; class Actinopteri; order Cypriniformes; family Cyprinidae; genus Sinocyclocheilus; species Sinocyclocheilus grahami. Next base: position 85,241 of record NW_015506379.1, read on the forward strand.
ACGCAGAGAGGAATTTCCAAGCTAACACTCGCAACCACGCCGACGCCGAGCGCGCCCCGGCACACAACGCCAACCGCCAGCAGACGCTCAACGGGGAGAGGCTGGTGTCCAACGTGGTGTTTGCCAACGGGGCGCGGCGGGAGGGACACAGGCGCGGAGAGAGTCTGGACCTGTGCGGGAACAACATCGTGCTGAACAACGACAAGAACGGCAGCCATCAAGCTACACCGCAGCCGCCGCCGCCACACAAGGACAAGAGCAAAGCCAAACCCAATAATCACAACCCACCAAACATCCTGCCCGTCTCGGGAAAACTCGAGCATGCACAGGTACGCCAACAACGGCCGTGTTCAGGAGGAGATGCCAGTAGTGCATCGTTTAGTGTGTTTTGTAGTGGCACAATAAGAACACAAGAAAATACCCAGCGAAGCACAACAAACCCTTTAGCCTCACAGCACATACATTTATGGAAGCCCTCCTTTAGTGACATAAAAAGTAGAAATTATGAGATAGCTACTAAATCATAATTGTGAGACAAAAAATCTAAATGATGACTTAATCGTAATGTTGAGATAAAAAGTCATAATTTTGCCAGTAAAAGTTGAAATTATGAGATACAGTAGCTACTAAATCATAATTATGAGATAACAAATTATGAGATAGCTTCTAAACCATAATTGTGAGATAAGAAGTCAAGATTATGAGGTAAAAATTATTAGGACATACCAAGTCGTAATTATGAGATAAAAAGTCAAATTGGTGGTGGTTGAGGAGATTCCCCCCTTCCGTGTAAAGCGCTTTGAGTACCCAGAAAAGCGCTATAAATGTAACGAATTATTATTATTTTTATTGTTAGGCTGTTAAAAATTTTAATTATGAGATAGCTACTAAATCGTAATTTTGAGCACTCAAAAAGATGACATATTACATAATAAGGATGAGATAAAAATAAATAATTATGTCATTATAAGTCAAAATTATGCAATTAAACTTCTAAATTAGGACATAACAAATCATAATTATGAGATAAAAAGTTATAATTATGCCATTAAAGTTTGAAATTGTTAAATAGCTTTTGAACCATAATTATGAGACTAAAAAGGCAAAATTATGACATATTGTCAATTTAAACTTTTTGTCATAATTATGAATTTTGTCCCATACTTATAACTTATCTCATAATTGCAACTGTTTTGGTAATAGTTATGAATTTCATCTTAGTGTCTTATAATTTTGACTTTTTATGTCATGATTAAAATACTGGTTGAAAAACTTAATTTTAAAAAGCTTAAATGAAAATTAGAAAGAAATGTTGTCTTGCAACTAACTGAAATATGTGTGTGTGTCTCTGCAGCACAAAAGCAGTGTTAAGTCGCTGGGGGATATTTGTAGCAATAGCCAACAATACATTGTATGGGTCACAATTATTGATTTTTCTTTTATGCCAAAAATCATTAGGATATTAAGTAAAGATTGTGTTCCATGAAGCTATTTTGTAAATTTCCTACTGTAAATATATCAAAACTTAATTTTTGATTAGTAATATGCATTGCTCAGAACTTCATTTGAACAACTTTAAAGATGATTTTCTCAATATTTAGATTTTTTTGCACCCTCAGATTCCAGATTTTCAAATAGTTGTATCTCAGCCAAATATTGTTCTATCCTAACAAACCATACATTAATGGAAAGCTGATTCGACAAATTGACCCTTATGACTGGTTTTGTGGTCCAGGGTCACATATGTGTATATGTACATGCAATAAAAATGACAAAAGGACATAAAAATCAATGTATCAATGAATAAATGCATCAATAAAATCTAAAAATAAAAGCTAATTAAAAATATCAACATATAGTTATACTAAAATACGGTTTGTATTGAAGTAACAAAAAATGAATTCTGTGTTTGATGCCAAATTCAGATGAGTTTGTGTCTCTGCAGACCAATGACTCTCTGGTGCGTCCATCAGCCTTCAAACCTGTGGTGCCCAAGAGCTTTCACTCCATGCAGAACCTGGTGTGTCCCCTCCAGACCAGCTCCGGGACGGCCGGGCCAGGCAGCGGCGGCGAGAAGGCCGGTCCAAACCAGGACAGTCCCGGGACACACGGCGGCGCGGGCCGGGCCGTACAGGGCAGTCTGTCGGACTCCGGGAGGAACTCTCTGACCAGTCTGCCCACGTACACGGGCTCCAGCTACGGCCCGCCGCCCGCGCTCGGACCCCTCAGTGCCTCCACCAGCCACATCAACCGGCTGGGCACCATCGCCCTGGACAAGCCGGGCTACCAGAACGGCCTCAGCGCCTCCGACAGCGGCCGCTCCTCCTCAGGCAAGAGCTCCTCCTCGTACCAGCGCCTCAGTCACCTGAGCGACGCTCCCGCACCCCTGAGACCCTCTCCGTCCTCCGACGACGTGATCCAGGACCTGGAGGAGCGTCTGTGGGAGAGAGAGCAAGAAGTAAGTGAGGTGACAGAACTTTGTAAATTCATTAGCGTTGTGTATGTGTCATTTGTTGTTCTGAACCGTGGTGCATTTTTTCATTGAAGCGAATTGGCAAGTCTCTCTTGGTTTTGTTTACTATTTATTATTATTTTTAGTTATGTATTTTATTTATTTATTTAGTCACTTTGTATCTGACATATGACTATATGTAAATGTGATGTGACTCGCTGGGGCATAATTTTACCATGCGTCACCTGCAAAGTGCATTTGTCACTATGTTTTGTACTAGAAACTATTTATAATTGTTGACAAATTCAATATTTCAAAATTTTAAATCTTCATTCCTCTTTTTATTTATTTAGTTTTTCCATACAACATTGGATATTTTTTAAATGCAATTTTTGAATTTTTTTCTTTAACTTTTCATACTCCATTGGATAATTTTTATTAATTTAAAAATTTCTTTCATTTTGCATACACCATTGGATATTTTTTTTATTAGATTTTTTTTCTTTAGTTTTGCATAAACAGTGGATTTTTTTTTACATACACCATTGAATATTTTTTTATTTTATTTGTATTTATTTATTTATTTTTTTAAATGTCTTTAATTTTGCACATAGACCATTGGATATATATATTTTTTTATTTAATTTGGCATACAACATTGAATTTTTTTTCTAAATAATCTTTAACTTTGCATACATCATTGTATATTTTTAATTATTACTATTTTTTATAATTTTGCATGCACCACTGGATATTTTTTATAATTATTATTATTCACAATTTTGCATATGCCATTGGATATTTATATATTTTTGCTTACACCATTGTTAATGCCTATTGAATTGCATTCATAACAGACCTGCTCAAAAGAGCAAAAGTAAGTCAGCGAGTTTCACTAATCATAAATAGAACATTTTCACCTGGAAAGGTCCTTTGGTTTAGTGGAAATGTTGTTTGATTATAAATAGAATGACCATTTTTATGGTTAACAAGGTTTTAATCCGTTTTTATCGTTCCAAGAAGTAGCATCAACCGCCAGTAAGGCCAGAAACATTCTCTACGCAAGTATACAAATGCAAACACACGATTCTGTGGTACATACAAGCTTTCTACAGTACATGCATTAGGTTATTATTATTAGATTTTCTTCAGATGTGCTGTTATTCATATAGCTAGACATAGAAGAAGTTTATGCAAAGTTACATGACGTGAGCATGCAACAATGCATGAAATCAAGCTTGCATTGTTTGAGACTGTGTTTCGCGTGTTTCGGCCGTGCTGCCCTCCTCACAGGTGATTCACATGAGACGTAACCTGGACCAGAGCGAGGCGGCTATCGTGCAGGTGTTTGAGGACAAGCAGCGTGTGTGGGAGCGTGAGATGGAGGAGCTGAGGCAGAACTACGCCGGGCGTCTGCAGCAGGTGACCCGACGGGCCCAGCGCACACAGCAGGCCCTGCAGGCGCAGCTCGCCCGTCTGCAGCAGGACAAGCGGCGGCTGCAGGACGAGATGACGCTGCTGCTCGCTCAGAGAGAGGAGCTGGAGAAGAAGTGCTTGGACTTCAGGAAGGAGCAGGCCGATATCCTGCCCAGACTGGAGGAGACCAAGTGGGAGGTGAGAGAGACTCGTAGTTCATTTTGAGACTAACATCTGTAGCCTAATGCACATCCACTGCAGAAAGTGCTGTTCTCAGCACATCTAAACATCCTTAAATCAACCAAATCATAATTATGAGATAAAAAGTCAAAACTATGACATACTAAATCAAAATTATGGGATAAAAAAAAATCTAAATTAGGACATACCAAATCATAATTATGAGATAAAAATTCTAAATTAGGACATACCAAGTCATAATTAAAAAAAGATAAATTTACTTGAGATGCAGAATGACATAGGATAAAAAGACTTCAAAATGAAGTGCGAAAAATCAACTTAATTCAAAGGGAAAACAAGCTTATTTTTCTGACCTCATTGACAGATAATTTTGTTTTTAAAGTGTAAATCTCACTTAATTTTGTAGCATTTAAAAATTACATTCTTTTTTACAATTCTTTCTTTTCCTGTAAGATGGACTAAATCTGTGTCTTTTGTAAAATACTCTCTAGAATAAGAAGACGACCTTAAAAAATCTATCAGTGATTTTATGAAGTCTTATATAACTTCATAAAGTATATATATTAAATATGTATGTTCAAAAAAATCACTGTTGAAATATAGGGTTAGGTTTATGGTTATATTATATATATTATATATAGGGATAGGGCTATATATATATATATATATATATATATACACTGTATATTTTGCTGTTATTGTAGATGTTTGGGGATTTTATGATTTACATATTGTACATATACATATTTAAACTTTATTCGGCAAGGATGTATTAAATTGATCCAAACTATATCCAAATTAATGTTACAAAATATTTTCTATTTCAAATAAATGCTGCCCTTTTGACCTTTTTTTTAACCAAAGAATCCTGAAAAATGTATCATAGTTTCCACAAAAAATATTTCCAACATTAACAATAATAAAAATAAAAACCATTATAAATAATTGAGCACCAATAATAATAATTGAGCAGCAAAGCAGTTAATTACAGTTTAACAGATATTCACATAGAAAACAGCTGCTTTACATTCTAATAATATTTCACTGTTTTACTGTAATACAGCCTTGATGAGCAGAAGAAACTCAAAAACTAAAAATTCTTAATTATTACAAACTTTTGACCAGTATTGTATAGCAACAAATATTAGTAGATATTTGGTGAAATGTAATTAATATGGAGAATATTTTTTATTTTTTTTTATATAGCTTAGACTGCACAGGAGTGTGTTATACAGTAGTTGTTTGCGTGTGTGATGTGTGTGTGCAGGTGTGTCAGAAGGTGGGTGAGATCTCTCTGCTGAAGCAGCAGCTGCGGGATAGTCAGGCCGAGGTGACGCAGCGGGCCGGAGAGATGGTGGCGCTGCGAGGGCAGCTGAAAGACCTCAACGCCCAGCTGAGAGACCGAGAGGAGGTCGAGATCAGCCTCAAAGAGTCCTTCTGCACCAAAACCCTGGAGCTGGAGCGCTGCGAGGCCGAGCTGCAGACCATGCTGGCCGAGGTACCAACACTGAATCTAAAAGCATCACTGCAACACAGAAATTATGTTAGATGTGAGTTGAAGTGATGATGTAGACATCATAAAAAAAATGTACAGATAATAAACAGACAAACATCTTTACATTATGGTCTTAAGTGTCATCTGAAAGCTGAATAAATAATCTTTCCATTGATGTATGGTTTGTTAGGATAAGATAATATTTGGCTGAGATACAACTATTTGAAAATCTGGAATCTGAGGGTGCAAAAAAAATCTAAATATTGAGAAAATCATCTTTAAAGTTGTTCAAATGAAGTTCTTAGCAATGCATATTACTAATCAAAAATTAAGTTTTGATATATTTACGGTAGGAAGTTTACAAAATATCTTCATGGAACATGATCTTTACTTAATATCCTAATGATTTTTGGCATAAAAGAAAAATCTATAATTTTGATCCATACAATGTATTGTTGGCTATTGCTACAAATATCCCCCAGCGACTTAACACTGCTTTTGTGCTCCAGGGTCACATATTTCCAGAGATCTTCTTACTATAGGGAGATGAGAGGGTCTGTATTACGTACTATTGGAGAAAGCGTAACGGCTAACTTTGATCACGTGTCCCTTAATAACCAATCACATTACAGCCTTGACGTCACTGAATTTCAGTCAGAGTTGTGCGACACTCAATCGCCGTTTACGGATCCCATAGGAATGCATGAGAAGTGAATCCCACCTGTCGCAAAAAGTCAGTGACTTCTCTTATAAAACAGCATTTTTTCAGTGTAAACTAAAAATAGTTCAATCCAAAAGTATTGTTTAGTGTAAAACATGTTGAAGATTTGCAGATAGGCTGTCGATTCATTTAATTTTTTTAACCAAAGAATCCTGAAAAATGTATCATAGTTTCCACAAAAAATATTTCCAACATTAACAATAATAAAAATAAAAACCATTATAAATAATTGAGCACCAATAATAATAATTGAGCAGCAAAGCAGTTAATTACAGTTTAACAGATATTCACATAGAAAACAGCTGCTTTACATTCTAATAATATTTCACTGTTTTACTGTAATACAGCCTTGATGAGCAGAAGAAACTCAAAAACTAAAAATTCTTAATTATTCCAAACTTTTGACCAGTATTGTATAGCAACAAATATTAGTAGATTAGTAGATTAGTAATGTAATTAATAATATGGAGAAATTTATATATATTTTTTTTATATAGCTTAGACTGCACAGGAGTGTGTTATACAGTAGTTGTTTGCGTGTGTGATGTGTGTGTGCAGGTGTGTCAGAAGGTGGGTGAGATCTCTCTGCTGAAGCAGCAGCTGCGGGATAGTCAGGCCGAGGTGACGCAGCGGGCCGGAGAGATGGTGGCGCTGCGAGGGCAGCTGAAAGACCTCAACGCCCAGCTGAGAGACCGAGAGGAGGTCGAGATCAGCCTCAAAGAGTCCTTCTGCACCAAAACCCTGGAGCTGGAGCGCTGCGAGGCCGAGCTGCAGACCATGCTGGCCGAGGTACCAACACTGAATCTAAAAGCATCACTGCAACACAGAAATTATGTTAGATGTGAGTTGAAGTGATGATGTAGACATCATAAAAAAAATGTACAGATAATAAACAGACAAACATCTTTACATTATGGTCTTAAGTGTCATCTGAAAGCTGAATAAATAATCTTTCCATTGATGTATGGTTTGTTAGGATAAGATAATATTTGGCTGAGATACAACTATTTGAAAATCTGGAATCTGAGGGTGCAAAAAAAATCTAAATATTGAGAAAATCATCTTTAAAGTTGTTCAAATGAAGTTCTTAGCAATGCATATTACTAATCAAAAATTAAGTTTTGATATATTTACGGTAGGAAGTTTACAAAATATCTTCATGGAACATGATCTTTACTTAATATCCTAATGATTTTTGGCATAAAAGAAAAATCTATAATTTTGATCCATACAATGTATTGTTGGCTATTGCTACAAATATCCCCCAGCGACTTAACACTGCTTTTGTGCTCCAGGGTCACATATTTCCAGAGATCTTCTTACTATAGGGAGATGAGAGGGTCTGTATTACGTACTATTGGAGAAAGCGTAACGGCTAACTTTGATCACGTGTCCCTTAATAACCAATCACATTACAGCCTTGACGTCACTGAATTTCAGTCAGAGTTGTGCGACACTCAATCGCCGTTTACGGATCCCATAGGAATGCATGAGAAGTGAATCCCACCTGTCGCAAAAAGTCAGTGACTTCTCTTATAAAACAGCATTTTTTCAGTGTAAACTAAAAATAGTTCAATCCAAAAGTATTGTTTAGTGTAAAACATGTTGAAGATTTGCAGATAGGCTGTCGATTCATTTAATAATAAGCCGTTTCCTCTAAAAAGCTGTTTATTCAGCGTAGTGAAGCCTCTCCTCCGTTGACATCCATTAAAAAAAAAACACCCTCTGGTCTCCTTTCCTACGTACTGCCTGACTGCCAGATGGTTGCAGGCTTGCCTTCTAGTGGCTTTGATATTTCCCTCTCTGTGTCTGTAGGTGACAGTGCTACGAGACAAGCTGAGCACGTTTGAGACGGAGGTGGCGCGGCTGAAGAAGGCCCTCAGTGAACTCAGCAGCAGCTCCAGTCGCGCCAGTGAGCCCAGCCTGACCGATATGGCTTCCCGCAGCCGAGAGCGTCTTCTGTCCCCTCCGGAGACGCGCACGTCTCTCCCTGCACTCCCTGCGCCAGACCCAATGCTCTCGCTGCAGAGCGACGACTCCAAGGCGCAGCGGCAGGATTCAGGCGACCTGAGGCGGCAGCTGGAGCGACTGCAGGGCGAGCTGCGTCTGGAGCGGCAGCAGCGAGAGCGGCAGGCGCTCACCTTCGCTCAAGAGCGCCAGACCTGGCAGGACGAGAAAGAGCGTGTGCTGAAGTACCAGGCGCAGCTGCAGCTCAGCTACGTGGAGATGCTGCAGAAGAACCAGGCTCTGGAGGAGCGCGTGGACAAGCTGGGAGCCCAGATAGCCACGCCGTCGCTGCCAGAGCCCCCTGTGTCTGTCTCCATATCGCTCACCTCTCCTACCCCGCCGGCGGAGGAGAAGAAGCTGCCGGAGATGCACCAGCTGGCTCCGCTGTGGCCCGTGGCGACCCGACTGGAGAGGATCGAGTCGACGGAGATCTAATGCATCCCTGATTACAACTGCATTCAGTACAATCCAAAAACTGAACCACTTCCGAGGACTGTCCAAGGATGCCCTGCTTGTCTGGGGCAGGTGTGTGGGTTGAGGGCAGGTTCGTTGGGTAGTTATGAGAGCGTGTGTGTGTGGCCTTATCAGGAGGAGGTCAGTCGCCAAGCGGAAAACACTCAGGGGATTCACGGACTGTTTCAGCTTCGTGTTTTTACAGGCTCGCGAGGGTTTAGGCGATTAAGAAGTCACCATCGTTCCTAGGAATATCCTTGTGTGATCACGGCATCTTCTGTACTCTGCAGCATTCAAACAATCAAAACTAGAGTCACCAGACTAAAACTGCAGGGAGTTTCTCTTAAAGATCTCGCATGGTGCTCAGACGCAACGCGCGACGCGTTTAGGACCAAATCTTAGTGCTAGTCTCAAGAGTGTTTATGTCGATGTTCGTCGGCCCGCAGAAAGTACACAGAGGTGCAGAACAAATTAAACTGATTATTCAAAAGATTTTATGCTTTTGAAAGAAGTCTGTTTTGCTCAGCAAGGCTGCATTTAATTGATCAAAAATATGGTAGAAAATGTGAAATATTATTACAATTTAGAATAGCCAAAATGTGAATAAAAATATATTGCTGCAACGTCATTATTCTAGTCTTCAGTGTCACATGATCCTTCAGAAATCATTCTACACTCTGAAAACAAATGCTTTGGCTCAACAAAAAAAAGTAATGCAGTAGTTTGCATGAATGTTTATGAGTTATGACAACTTGTAGCAAAATTACATTCACAAACTACATTAAGTTAGATAATTTGTAGCATAAACACAATTTTTTAATTGATTACTTAAGGTCAGCTGATGCAGATATTTCAGTTTAAATTACATGCAATATTAAATATTTTATATTTCATAAATTTTAAATTTCAGTTTAAATTACATGCAGTATTCAGCTATGTAATCAGAATAAAAAGATCAATTAACACAGAAAGTTCTATTTAAATTACACTCAATATTAACGATGTAATACAAATTTAAAAATCAATGCAGAAATTTAAATTACACTCAATATTAATGATGAAAAAAAAATGAAAAGCAAAATATTAAATTGATGTAATAAAAATAGAAACTTCAGTTTAAAGTACAATCAATATTATTAAGTAGATGTAATGATCCAGATTATTATGTCAGCTGTTTTAATTTTCATGGAAACCATCATAATTTTATTTTTCAGGATTCACAGATGAATAGGAAGTTCAAAAGAACAGCATTTATTTAAAAAAATTTTTTTTTGACATTATAAGTGTCTTTACTGTCACTTTTGATCAATTTAATGCGTCCTTGATGAATCAATCGTACTGACCCTGAGCTTTTGAATGGTAGCGTATCAGACTCCGAATGCATTGTTGCGACGCATAATGAATGGCTCTTCTCAGAATACAGTGAAATGAGCTGTTGTTTGCATCCGTGTTAGGCTGTCGATTCATTTAATAATACGCCGTTTCCTCTAAAAAGCTGTTTATTCAGCGTAGTGAAGCCTCTCCTCCGTTGACATCCATTAAAAAAAAAACACCCTCTGGTCTCCTTTCCTACGTACTGCCTGACTGCCAGATGGTTGCAGGCTTGCCTTCTAGTGGCTTTGATATTTCCCTCTCTGTGTCTGTAGGTGACAGTGCTACGAGACAAGCTGAGCACGTTTGAGACGGAGGTGGCGCGGCTGAAGAAGGCCCTCAGTGAACTCAGCAGCAGCTCCAGTCGCGCCAGTGAGCCCAGCCTGACCGATATGGCTTCCCGCAGCCGAGAGCGTCTTCTGTCCCCTCCGGAGACGCGCACGTCTCTCCCTGCACTCCCTGCGCCAGACCCAATGCTCTCGCTGCAGAGCGACGACTCCAAGGCGCAGCGGCAGGATTCAGGCGACCTGAGGCGGCAGCTGGAGCGACTGCAGGGCGAGCTGCGTCTGGAGCGGCAGCAGCGAGAGCGGCAGGCGCTCACCTTCGCTCAAGAGCGCCAGACCTGGCAGGACGAGAAAGAGCGTGTGCTGAAGTACCAGGCGCAGCTGCAGCTCAGCTACGTGGAGATGCTGCAGAAGAACCAGGCTCTGGAGGAGCGCGCGGACAAGCTGGGAGCCCAGATCGCCTCGCCGTCGCCACCAGAGCCCCCCGTGTCTGTCTCCATATCCCTGAGCTCTCCCACCCCGCCGGCGGAGGAGAAGAAGCTGCCGGAGATGCACCAGCTGGCTCCGCTGTGGCCCGTGGCGACCCGACTGGAGAGGATCGAGTCGACGGAGATCTAATGCATCCCTGATTACAACTGCATTCAGTACAATCCAAAAACTGAACCACTTCCGAGGACTGTCCAAGGATGCCCTGCTTGTCTGGGGCAGGTGTGTGGGTTGAGGGCAGGTTCGTTGGGTAGTTATGAGAGCGTGTGTGTGTGGCCTTATCAGGAGGAGGTCAGTCGCCAAGCGGAAAACACTCAGGGGATTCACGGACTGTTTCAGCTTCGTGTTTTTACAGGCTCGCGAGGGTTTAGGCGATTAAGAAGTCACCATCGTTCCTAGGAATATCCTTGTGTGATCACGGCATCTTCTGTACTCTGCAGCATTCAAACAATCAAAACTAGAGTCACCAGACTAAAACTGCAGGGAGTTTCTCTTAAAGATCTCGCATGGTGCTCAGACGCAACGCGCGACGCGTTTAGGACCAAATCTTAGTGCTAGTCTCAAGAGTGTTTATGTCGATGTTCGTCGGCCCGCAGAAAGTACACAGAGGTGCAGAACAAATTAAACTGATTATTCAAAAGATTTTATGCTTTTGAAAGAAGTCTGTTTTGCTCAGCAAGGCTGCATTTAATTGATCAAAAATATGGTAGAAAATGTGAAATATTATTACAATTTAGAATAGCCAAAATGTGAATAAAAATATATTGCTGCAACGTCATTATTCTAGTCTTCAGTGTCACATGATCCTTCAGAAATCATTCTACACTCTGAAAACAAATGCTTTGGCTCAACAAAAAAAAGTAATGCAGTAGTTTGCATGAATGTTTATGAGTTATGACAACTTGTAGCAAAATTACATTCACAAACTACATTAAGTTAGATAATTTGTAGCATAAACACAATTTTTTAATTGATTACTTAAGGTCAGCTGATGCAGATATTTCAGTTTAAATTACATGCAATATTAAATATTTTATATTTCATAAATTTTAAATTTCAGTTTAAATTACATGCAGTATTCAGCTATGTAATCAGAATAAAAAGATCAATTAACACAGAAAGTTCTATTTAAATTACACTCAATATTAACGATGTAATACAAATTTAAAAATCAATGCAGAAATTTAAATTACACTCAATATTAATGATGAAAAAAAAATGAAAAGCAAAATATTAAATTGATGTAATAAAAATAGAAACTTCAGTTTAAAGTACAATCAATATTATTAAGTAGATGTAATGATCCAGATTATTATGTCAGCTGTTTTAATTTTCATGGAAACCATCATAATTTTATTTTTCAGGATTCACAGATGAATAGGAAGTTCAAAAGAACAGCATTTATTTAAAAAAAATTTTTTTTGACATTATAAGTGTCTTTACTGTCACTTTTGATCAATTTAATGCGTCCTTGATGAATCAATCGTACTGACCCTGAGCTTTTGAATGGTAGCGTATCAGACTCCGAATGCATTGTTGCGACGCATAATGAATGGCTCTTCTCAGAATACAGTGAAATGAGCTGTTGTTTGCATCCGTGTGCTCGTATAGAGTATGTTTGGAGGCCGAGGCCTGGTGTGGGACAGAGGAGCGCTCAACCCTCCTGCTCTATTGCCCAAAGCAGCGGCGGAGGACGTGTATTCATTTCAACTCAGAACGTACTGTATCACCTGAATGTTGTTTTTGCCCTTTTCTATGTTTTGAGCTACGTAGAGTAACCTAGAACGAAACAATAAGTCAATATGTTAGTGCACCTGTCGCTTCGGTCTCAGACCATCCTGCTTTTAAACTGAGGACTCGGTTGTTGTGAACAACAGCTACTGAATGAGGTTTGGTTGATGAAGCTGCTAGACTTACGGACAGCGGCTGAGCCAAAACTGTGCAGAGGGCGACGGGTCGATCTGGAATGAGTCAACGGATTATATTTGAATATGACTTTGCATTCTTCCAAAAAGAGCATATAATATGTGTCAATGTATGCTTCCTGAAAGTATCATTTAGAATATTTGACTTTAAAAATGTCATATGCAGTAGATTGATTTAAATGTGTTGAAGTAAGTGCAGAGTGCACAGAAATCACGTGGAATATTTGAAGGGTTTGTGAAGACTGGGATTGTTATACGACGCGTACGGTTTCTGCAGTGTGTATATTCTGTCGTATACAACAGAGCACACTCGGCTCGATACTGTTTCCCACAATGCAAAGTGTATGGATTGACTTTGCATTAACAGTGCGATGACTGAATGGGAAATTTGGTCAAAATGCAAAATCATTGACTTTTTTTTTCATCTCAATTCTTGCCATTTTTCTTGCAGTTGCGAGTTTAAATCTTGCAAATCGGACTTTTGTCCTTGCAATTCTGAGAAAATTAAGAATTACAAGATTTGAATTATGAGATATAAAGTCATTATTGCAAGATGTAAAACTTGCAGGAAAGTCTGAAGTCCTTGCAGTTTGCAAAAAAAAAAGAAGGGTAATTGCAACTTTTTATCTATTTATATAAATGGACTTTTCTTGCAATTCTTTTCTCAAAATTGCAATGCATGACGTCAGAAATTGTGAGATTATCAATTGAAAATGTGAAAACAGTTGAAAATTATCTTTAACGTATCTTACAATTCTGACTTTTTTCAGAACCGAGAGTTATGACTGAGTTGTGAGATATAAAGTCATTAACGTGAGACGAAATGTCAGAATAGCGAGATATAAACTTGTGAGAATTGTGAAATATAAAGATATTATTGCGAGATATAAACTAAAAATTGTGATGTATAATCTTGCAATACAAATTTTTATTTGCAATTCTAGCAATTTTGACTTTTTATCTCACAATTCTGATATTTTTCTCGCTCAGAATTGTGAGATACGAATTCAAAATTGTGAGAAAAAATAGTCACGGTAACTATGACTTTTTATCGTACAATTCTGACTTCTTTTCCCAGTTGCATGTGTACATCTTGCAATTCTGAGAAAACGAAGAATTATTATTATTGCGAGATAGAAACTCAGAATTATAAAATATATAATAAACTCATAATGCAGAGATAAAAAGTCAAGCTCGTTTCTGCCACGGAATTAAAAAAAAATAATTTTATCTCAAAATTCTTACTTTTTTTTATCGCAAATACAAGTTTGGGTCCCACTTTATATTGTGTTCCTAATACCGGTGTACTTACGTAGTAACTAGATGTGTACGTAGTATGTAACCACAGTGTAAGTACACATTGCTACATACTATCTACAGCTGTAATGTTTGTGTAACTACACATATGTAACAACCCACCGAATGGTGTGTGTAAATACAAACGTGTAACAGGACATTGGTAACAACACTTTTTGGTGTTACAATACAAGTGTTACACTTTATATTAAGTAAACCATTTATATGGATTTAGCATGTAATTACTCTGATGTTACACAGCAGCGGCCAGTAACTTAGGCTTTACATATAAATTGTGGTTGGTGTCCAGAATGTTACACTTTATACTAACTCCTCCCACTTTACATATCCCTAAACCTACCCATCTCCACCCCTGGATTAAATTGTTCCAATTATTCTTATACATATTGTTGTTACAAAATGTAGTTATATATGTCCTGTTACACATTTGTACTTGCACGAACCATTCGGAGGGTTGTTACATTACACAAACATTACAGCTGTAGATAGTATGTAGCAATGTGTACTTACACTGTGGTTACATACTACGTACACATCTAGTTACTAATCAATTGAAAATGTGAAAACAGTTGAAAATTATCTTTAACGTATCTTACAATTCTGACTTTTTTCAGAACCGAGAGTTATGACTGAGTTGTGAGATATAAAGTCATTAACGTGAGACGAAATGTCAGAATAGCGAGATATAAACTTGTGAGAATTGTGAAATATAAAGATATTATTGCGAGATATAAACTAAAAATTGTGATGTATAATCTTGCAATACAAATTTTTATTTGCAATTCTAGCAATTTTGACTTTTTATCTCACAATTCTGATATTTTTCTCGCTCAGAATTGTGAGATACGAATTCAAAATTGTGAGAAAAAATAGTCACGGTAACTATGACTTTTTATCGTACAATTCTGACTTCTTTTCCCAGTTGCATGTGTACATCTTGCAATTCTGAGAAAACGAAGAATTATTATTATTGCGAGATAGAAACTCAGAATTATAAAATATATAATAAACTCATAATGCAGAGATAAAAAGTCAAGCTCGTTTCTGCCACGGAATTAAAAAAAAAAATTTTTATCTCAAAATTCTTACTTTTTTTTATCGCAAATACAAGTTTGGGTCCCACTTTATATTGTGTTCCTAATACCGGTGTACTTACGTAGTAACTAGATGTGTACGTAGTATGTAACCACAGTGTAAGTACACATTGCTACATACTATCTACAGCTGTAATGTTTGTGTAACTACACATATGTAACAACCCTCCGAATGGTGTGTGTAAATACAAACGTGTAACAGGACATTGGTAACAACACTTTTTGGTAAAGAAAGTGTTACACTTTATATTAAGTAAACCATTCCTATGGATTTAGCATGTAATTACTCTGATGTTACACAGCAGCGGCCAGTAACTTAGGCTTTACATATAAATTGTGGTTGGTGTCCAGAATGTTACACTTTATACTAACTCCTCCCACTTTACATATCCCTAAACCTACCCATCTCCACCCCTGGATTAAATTGTTCCAATTATTCTTATACATATTGTTGTTACAAAATGTAGTTATATATGTCCTGTTACACATTTGTACTTGCACGAACCATTCGGAGGGTTGTTACATTACACAAACATTACAGCTGTTGATAGTATGTAGCAATGTGTACTTACACTGTGGTTACATACTACGTACACATCTAGTTACTATGTAAGTACACAGGTATTAGGGACGCTTAATATAAAGTAGGACCCAAGTTTGTATTTATATTAAAATGGTTCAGAATTGTGAGATTTTTGTTTCTTTATTCTGTTGCAGAAGTAAGCGTCCGTAGAATGCCACGTGCACTGTTTAAATGACACATTAAGCGTCTTATGAATGAAAACTGCTATGCTGCTTTTTTAATACAAATCTGTGTAAAAGCATCTAATCGAATCAAGAAGGTTTGTATGAGGACGGTTCAGTCATCACACTGGAAATAGACGGTCAAGCGTGCAGTATGTAGTATGCAGTGTGCAGTATGCAGTGTGCTCTCTTGTAAAGAAACAGCACAAGTCGTATGCTTGAATGTTTTTCCGAACACAGCCAGATAACAAATGCACTACAGGCTCTGACGAGGGACAAACGCTATTGGTAGCATTTTACAGAACACCTTTTGTCACAAAGTCTTGAAATAAGCTACAGAAGTTACTCCATTGAACCAAATCGAAGACTTTCACTGATATTTCTTTAACACAGCCACCCCATGAGAGAGATTCCCTCTCTTTTGCATATCGGAAACAAGCACAAACAAGCGATTAATTTCTGTAGAAATGCAATAGAAATGTTGACGTGGAAAACTCTATTCTGGAGCGTCTCTCCCAGCGCTCGTGCGTCTTCTATTCTATCATGCCTTATTTGAGATAATCATTGCAGCTTTATGACACTAGGTGTTGTTACGAGAGAAAGCCACACTGTCTCTGCTGTCTTCGGCCACATTTGCTGCTATGTGCTTCTGTTGTGTTCTTGGTAGAGACAAAGGCAGTCGACTGCATGTAAATATCACTGTTCCTTATGTGTACAGAACTATTCTATCCAAATATACCGAGCTAATGCGTGTAATGAGACTGACATGTCAGCTTTTATTTTTCAAAACTATTAATATAGGAGTATAATATACATATATGAATCTTAAAACCTTCGATCGGTTATATTACGGTAAAGTCATACATTCGAGAGTCCGGTATGTCTTCTTTTCCAATTTCTCGATCAGTTTTTGTAAACATTTAATTTTTTCCCTTTCGTTCTATTTTCAGAATTTGCGTGAGAAGAGCATATCTTAGCAAATATTAATTTAAATAATAAAGATGTGAATAAGAATTTTGTCTCTTCATGATTTTCTTTTAAAATAAACCTCCACGTGTTGAGTAGCCTACACTTGATGTACAATTACTGAAATGACAAATTATCAAATCTCTCAACTCCCAGTGAGACCGAAACATTGAAATATTAGGTCAAATAAAAACCTGCAAAGTGAATTAAACTACAGCAGAAATTGTTATTTTAAATAACTAATTGCTTACATTTTTGTCTTGTTTGTGATTTGTGTGTTTAGATTTTTAGATTTGTTCCTTACAAACATGTTATAGCATATATGGTGTTTTACAGTTACTGTTAAAACTAAAAAAAATCATACATTTTCAAAAAAAAAAAATTTGAGATTTTTTTTATGTATATATTTATTATGTGTATTGTATTGCACAATTACTGCCCAGCAGGCACACAACGTCATAAGATAAGATTGATATTTGGTTAAATTTCGGTTGCGACGTCGGGTGACCAAAATTCAATGTAAATTCAACGTCTAATGTCAATGTTAAATTGATGTCCAGTACCGACATCAGCTGACGTTGATATTTTGTTGTTTTTAGGTTGTGTAACCAAAATCCAATGTTAAGTCAACGTCAACCCGATTTTCATTTTCACACAGAAATCAAGCTTTAAATATCTCACTTTTAATTTTCTTGTTTTTTTTAAACGCATATGTAAGAAGCTTTTATTTCGGCGAAAATTAATGTGAAATTCAGTTGTTTACAACTGGATTACATTTTTGTTTAACGAAGCGAAATAGTGAATCTGTTGTTGGGTTTATTAAATGACACGAGAATCTCCTCATATTATATTGAGTGTTAGATGATCATGTATGGTCTGTTTATGGTCTCTTCTGTGTCAGTCAGTTGAAAGTACAGAATCGCAAATGTAATAGATGAAATAGATTGTTCCGAAATTAATATTATATATTTTTTATTTATCATATATAATGTCCTAGCTGCTCTTTTCCATTCACTAATAATGACTAGAAGCATTTGCTATCAAACTCAAAAGTTACCCAAAAAAAACATAGGCCTACATAGGATAAACAGACTATTTTTTCTTAAATTTTAAGTCTTGTAAAAGCATGCACAGGCCCAAATTTAAAGTCACCATGAAATAAAAATTCCAATTATTTATTAATTTTTAAATTATATATTAGTTATTTAACTTATTACAATATTCATTATACAAGATTTATTCATGCACATTTTAAAAAAATCATACACCCTCTTAATCTTTAACTTAAAACATTAAATATTCATATTGAATAGTGACAATATTTTAGACAATTTTTGACAGTTAAAATATAGTTTTTAATCACCTGGCTGATATACATTGTGTAAAATCTTTGCATTTCAGCAAGCTTGTGTATCATCTTGTGTATTTAATTTGCTATCATTGAGTTGACTAGTCTTGAGACGCGAGAGCCAATGATGGTATAATTTGTCAAAACTTATGAGATGCATAAAGGCATCATATTTGAATGGATTTTTGTTCCTGTTTTGCAGATTTAACTGAAATGTTTCACATTTGCTGCAGCTTTTCTAGAAATGTTGCATAACAATAATTTAGCCAGAATTTGTTTTTGTTCAGAAGAACATTAAAAGTGAGCGTTAACACCATTGGTCTTTCAAATTAAAAACAAAAATCCCTTTTATGATTGATTTGTTCCTTACAAACATGTTATAGCATATATGGTGTTTTACAGTTACTGTTAAAACTAAAAAAAATCATACATTTTCAAAAAAAAAAAATTTGAGATTTTTTTAATGTATATATTTATTATGTGTATTGTATTGCACAATTACTGCCCAGCAGGCACACAACGTCATAAGATAAGATTGATATTTGGTTAAATTTCGGTTGCGACGTCGGGTGACCAAAATTCAATGTAAATTCAACGTCTAATGTCAATGTTAAATTGATGTCCAATACCGACATCAGCTGACGTTGATATTTTGTTGTTTTTAGGTTGTGTAACCAAAATCCAATGTTAAGTCAACGTCAAATATTGACGTCAACCTGATTTTCATTTTCAACCAAAATGCAACATCTATCTGACGTCAACCACATTTAAGAATTCTTTATTGTGGTGAAAATTAATGTGAAATTCAGTTGTTTACAACTGGATTACATTTTTGTTTAACGAAGCGAAATAGTGAATCTGTTGTTGGGTTTATTAAATGACACGAGAATCTCCTCATATTATATTGAGTGTTAGATGATCATGTATGGTCTGTTTATGGTCTCTTCTGTGTCAGTCAGTTGAAAGTACAGAATCGCAAATGTAATAGATGAAATAGATTGTTCCGAAATTAATATTATATATTTTTTATTTATCATATATAATGTCCTAGCTGCTCTTTTCCATTCACTAATAATGACTAGAAGCATTTGCTATCAAACTCAAAAGTTACCCAAAAAAAACATAGGCCTACATAGGATAAACAGACTATTTTTTCTTAAATTTTAAGTCTTGTAAAAGCATGCACAGGCCCAAATTTAAAGTCACCATGAAATAAAAATTCCAATTATTTATTAATTTTTAAATTATATATTAGTTATTTAACTTATTACAATATTCATTATACAAGATTTATTCATGCACATTTTAAAAAAATCATACACCCTCTTAATCTTTAACTTAAAACATTAAATATTCATATTGAATAGTGACAATATTTTAGACAATTTTTGACAGTTCAAATATAGTTTTTAATCACCTGGCTGATATACATTGTGTAAAATCTTTGCATTTCAGCAAGCTTGTGTATCATCTTGTGTATTTAATTTGCTATCATTGAGTTGACTAGTCTTGAGACGCGAGAGCCAATGATGGTATAATTTGTCAAAACTTATGAGATGCATAAAGGCATCATATTTGAATGGATTTTTGTTCCTGTTTTGCAGATTTAACTGAAATGTTTCACATTTGCTGCAGCTTTTCTAGAAATGTTGCATAACAATAATTTAGCCAGAATTAGTTTTTGTTCAGAAGAACATTAAAAGTGAGCGTTAACACCATTGGTCTTTCAAATTAAAAACAAAAATCCCTTTTATGATTCTTTCCAGTGCCTGCTGTTGATGTCTGCAACAGTACTGTTTTATCATGTGGCAAAGCACCGTCTTTATGCCCACGTGCAATGCATTTCCATCTTTAGATCCCAGCGTTCCTCTACCGTGGGCCACTCAGAAACTGAAGAAGAACTGTCCTGTAATCTCCCCTTAAACCCTGCTTTCCGTCAGCAGCGTAGCCCATACAGTATCACTGCCTCAAGATGGTTCTCCAGCACCAAGAACACGCTGTTAAACAACCGAGCAACATCCGTTTCAACCCCAAACGCCACCAAAGAGCCAAGCATCAACAGCGACCCACGTGCCTTTCAGAGATGTCGGTCTGAATACCGCAACATGACCCATGACCCATCCCAACGCTCGTCTACTGTATGTAGACCTCAATGAAACCTTGTTAGTTCTTCATAAAGTCACGGTACAAAAAAGCAACATGGAACCTTCAGAAGTAACCAATTTCTTGTCCAAACTGGGTCAGATTCCCCAAGAACAGGCCGCGGTCGTAAGGGGCGACGAGATTCAACACACTCCTGTGGTACAGCGTGGAGATCCTGCAAAGCTTCACGACGCCGCAGTTATTGGATGCGCTGAGGTCCTTCGTGAACTTAGGCTTGCCTCAATCCCATAGCATTCTAGGATTGTATGAAACTGAGTTCTGTCGGCGAGACTGAGCTTCACCAGTTGCTGCTCACGGCCGACTTGTGGCGATGTCTAGGTCGAGCTGTTCCTAAGTACCTCGAGAGGCTCTTTGACAACGTGAGCTGAAACTTCAACCAGATGGGTGTTCCAGAGTTGGTTCAACTCTTGTACATAATCAGAGAAGGCAGGAGATGTCCGGATACACCTGGTTCAACCCCTTGAGTCCTTACTTATCCATCATTTGAGCCAGTTGAAGCCTGAAGAGCTGGGCGCCGTTTGCTTAGGCCTCTTCAAATCACAACGCTCCCTGTCCGATAGAGCGACGCGCCGGCTTATGGACAGGGTGCTTGTTGTAGTCAAGGATATGAGTGATTACGGCATCGTTAATGTTATGAAGCTTATGCGATTTGGCTATCTAGACCATCTCCCGTGGTTGGAGGCCATGGGATCGGAGGTTCCTCGACGTGCCCCGCAAATGGAGGTTCAAGGTCTTATGCATATCGTCTTGGCTTGCTCCGCTCTGCACTTCCGGGATAATCGTGTTCTCTTGGCTGTGGCCAAACGATTACCCAACACGGTCAGTCGATGCCGGAGTAAAGATGCTGCAAAGATGCTGTGGGCCTTTGGGACTTTAGGAGTCCAATGTCCCAACCTTTATCCGTGTCTCACTGCGATCTTACGAGAACACCAAGCTGAGGCTCAACGATACCCCGAACATCTGTTGACCGCTCTGCTCGGACTTGCATTTGCCGGACTATTCCCCGAAGACCTGCTCAGTCTGGCTTTAAGAGCAGAGTTTGTCAACAAGGCTTGTAATTCCCAAGAGCTTGAGCTGAAGAAAGACTTATTCACCTTAGATGGAACTGTAGGTTTGGAGTTGCCCAAGACTTAGTCTTGCAATTCGGGAAGAAGTGACCAAACTACTGTGGGATTTCACTCAATCGGATATCTGCCAGAAGCCCGAGGTGCTCGAGGCTGAAGATGTGTTGCGGAATCTACTTGGTTGAGAGATGTTTGTGCGCAAAACACATGATTCTTCCGCACTTGCGCTCGATTGATCTGGAAGTGCACTTAGACCGAAATGACCAGCCTGTTCCTGTTTCCTCCGGACATTGCCAACAAAATCTTCAGATCCAAAATCAAAATTTGAATGCAAGGCTCTCTGGAGTCACTGTAACTGACGACCTACTAGCCCAACTAACTAATACACGAAAGACTCCAGTGCAGCCATCTAACCAGTTCTTCCAAAATCCAGAGATTTACACCGTCGAACCAGTCCACGAGAGAGAAAGTATTTTCAATATGGGTATTGACTTGACAGACGATCTTCTGATGGCGCTGACCAAATCCCAAAAGCATTCGTCTCACCTGGATGATTCTAAACCATCGATTCAGAGACTTGCTGTTCAAGTGACACATAGGAACCACTATTGCTACAGGACCGAGCAGTTGCTTGGATTACATGCACTCAAAAGGAGACAATTGGCGCTGGCTGGATACAGAGTCGTAGAGTTGCCTCATTGGGAAGGGTTTCCCTTGCTGCGACGCTCTTATGCCGAGAAACTCGCCTATCTGCACTGCAAGATATTCAGCTGTTCTGACTCTAAAAAATGGACTGATTGATTTCTCTACATATACAAACTACCAGGTGTTACTCAACATACGGCTAACATTTCTGCTACATAGTTAACCACAGCATTGGTGTTTTTTTGTTGTTGTTTTGATGAAACGAT
Organism: Sinocyclocheilus grahami; assembly: GCF_001515645.1. Taxonomy (NCBI): domain Eukaryota; kingdom Metazoa; phylum Chordata; class Actinopteri; order Cypriniformes; family Cyprinidae; genus Sinocyclocheilus; species Sinocyclocheilus grahami. Next base: position 107,659 of record NW_015506379.1, read on the forward strand.
TATGTGATTGTATTGTCAATAGTGCTGTCAAACGATTAATCGTGATTAATCGCATCCTAAATCAAAGTTTTTGTTTACATAATACATGTGTGTGTACTGTGTATATTTATTATGTCTATATAAATACACACACACACATACAGTATATATTTATATTCTTATATTTTATATTATATATAAATATATTTAATATATAAACATTTAATATATACATGCATGTGTTTGCATTTATATATGCATGATAAATAAACACAGTACACACACATATATTATGTAAACAAAAACTTTGATTTTGGATGCGATTAATCGTTTGACAGCACTAATTGTCAATAAAAGTAAAATTGTGCTTTAGTGTTTGTTACCTAGTTCTATGTGCTTTTTGTTTGATTTTTCATTATTAACGAGGATTAGGTTAACCCTCCTGTTTAAAACTACACTACAAAACAAGCCACATTGGTTTCCATGCAAGTTGCCAAAAATCGACACTATGAAAAATACTAAAGATTCAAGGAAAAACGTAAAAACTGTGTTGTAGCCTGCCAGAGATGAAAAACTATAAATATGTGAGCAATATAATAATTCCCATCTGTTTTTTTAATTGTTATTTCTATTGTGTTAGGGGTCAATTTGTACTGTGCATTTTTGCTATGGTAATTCTCATATAATTCTCAGTATTTCATGACCTCAAACGCTGGCTGAATTTTTTATTTATTTATTTAATTTTAATGGTTAGTAGATAATAAACATCAGAAAAAATACTCAACTTTTGAAGAAATTCTTGAGTTGCCGGAAGATTGGGTCCCCGATATGTCAACTGTGGTCAATATTTCAGCTCAGTTCTGTGCAATAAACAAACCTTTTCTGAAAAAGGCTTTTCATAATATACAACAAATCACAAGTTCAATGTGAAAATAATAATGCATGGTGAATAATAATTTTACATGGTGAGGTCTCATCATTTCTGATGCAGGTTTACACTTTCCAATCACCGTTGGTGTCTAAATTGTCAATAAAAGTAAAATTGTGCTTTACAGTGTTTATTACCCAGTTCTATGATATGAGTGCTTTTTGTTTGATTTTTCATTATTAAAGATGATTAGGTTTACCCTCCTGTTTAAAACTACACTACAAAACAAGCCACATTGGTTTCCATGCAAGTTGCCAAAAATCGACACACTGAAAAATACTAAAGATTCAAGGAAAAACGTAAAAACTGTGTTGTAGCCTGCCAGAGATGGAAAAACTATAAATATGTGAGCAATATAATAATTCCCAACTGTTTTTTTATTGTTATTTCTATTGTGTTAGGGGTCAATTTGTACTGTGCATTTTTGCTATGGTTCTCAAACCCATTGTGAGAGTAAATGAGTTTCTCACACTTATTTTCAATGCTACATCAATCTAGTACTTTGACAGAGTTTTTGATTGTGAAACAGTGAATTTTCTTTGGATGAAACCGAAGGCAAGTCTCAATTTCAAGTAAACTTTGCCTCTTAAAATTCATAAGTTTGCATGCATTTAATATTTTAGTGTTTGACAAGCAACACTAAAGGTTTTCTGTTGTTTACCTGACTCTTTAGTGTTTTTAGAAATGTTGAGAGTTTTAACAAAATTGTTACAGCCTTTCCAAACTGACCCAACACATGGAACGACAAAACTGAGACAGGCTTGTACTATATAGTCAATGTTACACATAACACACAAATTCTCAGTATTTCATGACCTCGAGCTATTTTTTTTAATGGTTAGTACATAATAAACATCAGAAAAAAGACTCAACTGTTGAAGAAATTCATGAAGTGTATTTGCCGGAAGATTGGGTCCCCGATATGTCAACTATGGTCAATATTTCAGCTCAGTTCTGTGCAATAAACAAACCTTTTCTGAAAAAGTATTTTCATAATATACAACAAATCACAAGTTCAATGTGAAAATAATAATGCATGGTGAATAATAATTTTACATGGTGAGGTCTCATAATTTCTGATGCAGGTTTACACTTTCCAATCACCGTTGGTGTCTAAATGACATTAGTGTGTATGACACAACAAAGTTTTTTTTACTATTTAACTTCCTCTTCCTTCTGTTGATTTCTCAGTGCAGTTTGTTGTGAAAGGCAACATCAGAGATATATCTAGCATATCTTTTTTTCATGGTCTCATCATTGTACCGTGATTGAAGCTGAGGTTATGTAGGCTTATATTCACTAGATGTGTCAAGTTTCTGTGCAGATATTTTTTATTGATTGATCATTTGATCTATTCTAAAGCATCTGGAGGATGGTGCCTGATCAGGTAAGTGTACTAGTATAGAAGTATTTTATTGTAACAAAATACAATAAAATAAAATAAAAATGACATTTAAAAAAATCCTAACCCTAACCAAGCCCCCAATGGTTGAAAATCAGAATTATTTCCACACAATTATATCCAATGGCATGACATGATGATACTATGATCACCTTACTTCATTAGCACTGTTGGTAAATGAAAATATATCACTCAAGCATGCATAAAAATGCTAAATCAATTAAGAAATGTAAACAAAAAAGGAAACAATAATATCTCAGAATTAAGCATTTTGTATTACTATCTATTCTAAAGCATCTGGAGGATGGTGTCTGATCAGGTAAGTGTACTAGTATAGAAGTATTTTATTGTAACAAAATAAAATAAAATAAAAATGACATTTAAAAAAATCCTAACCCTAACCAAGCCCCCAATGGTTGAAAATCAGAATTATTTCCACACAATTATCTCCAATGGCATGACATGATGATACTATGATCACCTTACTTCATTAGCACTGTTGGTAAATGAAAATATATCACTCAAGCATGCATAAAAATGCTAAATCAATTAAGAAATGTAAACAAAAAAGGAAACAATAATATCTCAGAATTAAGCATTTTGTATTACATGAAATGCAGTCATACTAGATTTCAGAATTGTTTCTTATCCTTGCATCAGCACGAAAGCCAATCATTTGTTGTTTGCATGCAGCAGATAGTTTTGCTCACACTCTGCTAATGAGTCACCAAACCACAACAATATCATTGTGAATGTGCCATATATTCATGCATGCATTTGGCACACATCTGATTCTCTTTTGACCCTCAATGATTAGTTACTTATGTGCTTTGCATCAGTTAAATAAACTATTACCTAAATATGAGAGTGATTGGTAAATGTTGCCATAATCAAACATGTATTTATAACGACACAAAGTTGTATAATTAATTTATAAGACATGTAAAAAGCAGGATAATGTACAGACAATTGCTTATATACACATAATACAATTTGACTTTACTGACTCCCCAAATATTCAAACCCATAACATCTGCTTCTATTTGAGAATAGAAGAGTTAGATATTTAATGTGTATCTGACATTTCAGTAAAAACGCATGAAATATCTAAACCGGTGAAGAATGGGTGTTTTAATAAAATATTCCGATTTCTTGGCCTGCTTCTAATGCAGCACCGTTCATCGTCCCGCCCCCATCCAGAATCTTCACAGACTGACACTGACGCAAACCAATCAAATCCTTACAGTTCGCCTCAGCTGATGACGTCGCTGCCACCAGTACGTGTGCAAATCAGCATCAGCCAGCGTGCACCGCTCAGCCAATCAGCGCCTTCCAACGAGCTGCCCTCCGACCAATGGCGAGGCTCCACGACGGGGAAGCGCTGAGGGCTTATAAACGAGCGAGCGAGCGAGCGAGCGCCGTCAGTTACAGTCGAGACTCAGCACGAGAAACACAGAGACAAGAGAAAAAGAGAAAAACACACGCTTTTGAGATTATTAGTGCTTATTACTACAGTTCTCAGGTAAGAATACATCTCATTTAAACTCTTAGTTTGAGCGGGTTATCTTACAAAAAGCTGTAAAGATCAAAGTAACCCGTTACAGCGGTTTTGACTGGATCCGTGGTGTCGGTTAAAAACCGTTACCTCAGTTGGTACACTAAAAAATACATATATTTATGTAACTATAAATGTACAAAAAAGATTATAAGTGCGTCTTGCTTGTAATGTTCATTCATTCGATAGTAACCGGTGAGACCAAACGAATGAATGATTTTATCTTCCCTAGGTTTTTATCTCGAGTAAATGTGTTTTAAGTTGTTAAGGACTTTTGGTATAGATATCATAATATTAATATGTGGAGTAAATAGTAAAAGTGAGGATTTGATTTGATGATGGTGATGAATCAGCTCTTACTTACTCTTAGTTACTAGTACAGAATCTGGTTTAGTTCATGACCGCTTCATATTTTTGTTGTTGTTTACATTGCTATTGGACTTAAGTAATATGCTCTTTTTATCCACATTTTTATATTTTAGCTAACGTTACTTAATATGCATTTGCAGATGAACTCAATGCAGCCATTCATGACTTTTTTTGGTTTAACTATCAAGAAGAAAATTACTAGATGATTAGTTTTTGCATGAAAATGCATTGCTTGGTGATTATATAAATCAGTGACTCTCAACCTTTTGGCGTAGCGGACCCCAGTCCAGTTCAGAACCATCCTCAAGGACCCCCAGAACAAAATTGACTCATCTATGTCTCCTTTGTGTCTTTGTGAGGACCAAATGCAGTCTAATGTATAATTCAAGTTAGGTGACTTGTCCAGTATTTGGCCATATCATCAGCTATATTGGATTTCATTCATGGGAACATGTCATGTCAAAATATACAAAAATTCATACTTTATACGGACCCCCTGGCTTTATGTCAAGGACCACTTGGGGTCAACGGACCTTTGCATGAAAATGCATTGCTTGGTGATTTATATAAATCAGTGACTCTCAACCTTTTGGCGTAGCGGACCCCAGTCCAGCTCAGAACCATCCTCAAGGACCCCCAGAACAAAATTGACTCATCTATGTCTCCTTTGTGTCTTTGTGAGGACCAAATGCAGTCTAATGTATAATTCAAGTTAGGTGACTTGTCCAGTATTTGGCCATATCATCAGCTATATTGGATTTCATTCATGGGAACATGTCATGTCAAAATATACAAAAATTCATACTTTATACGGACCCCCTGGCTTTATGTCAAGGACCACTTGGGGTCAACGGACCCCTGGTTGAGAAACACTGATATAAATGATCCAGCCAGTGAGTGACGTGTGCTTCATTATGTACCTGCCCTGACCTGTGACCTTTATTTTTAAAGTACTCTTTACAGACATTAGTGGAGATTTGAGACCAGATCAACGTCAAGATGCGATTGGTCTGCCTGTTCCTGCTGGTGTCCGGCAGCGTGTTTGCCGAAGAGGACGACAAGAAGGAAAGTTTTGGGACCGTGATTGGAATAGACCTCGGGACGACCTACTCGTGGTGAGAATGAGTTTGGATTTATTATATACAGGGGTCACGGGGTCATTCAAATCGATTTTCAAGACAAGGGAGGAGCGTGCATATTTATATACTTTTATATTTATATTTTTTATTTAATATTATTTTTATTTGTTTATGTAAAGGCTATTCTTATTTCACTTCTCTATAACATTTTATTTATTTTTTAAATATATGATGATTTATTTAATTTATTATTTTCTATTAATGCTCATAAAATAAATATTTATCTATAATATTTTATTTAATGTATATAGGAATTTATATACATTTCGTTTCTTTATATTTTTGTTTTTTAATTTATTTTATTTATCTAGTAATGCTCAGCTTTAAAATATTTGTTATATTACAATATTTATAAAATTTATATAATTTCCATATACATACATATACACACACACATGCACACGCATATACATACATACATACACATATATATATATACACGCATACATACATGCATACATACACACACACACACGTATATGTGTATGTATATATATGTGTGTGTTTAACTGGGTATCTTTTTTTTAGTAATGCTGCTGACATTTCTCTTACGTTCTCTATTATTTGTGTGTTCTTATACTCTTTTGTTTTTGTTCCAGTGTTGGCGTGTTCAAGAACGGCCGTGTCGAGATCATCGCTAATGACCAGGGAAACCGCATCACTCCGTCATACGTGGCCTTCACCACCGAAGGTGAGCGTCTCATCGGAGACGCTGCGAAGAACCAGCTGACCTCTAACCCCGAGAACACCGTCTTTGACGCCAAGAGGTTGATCGGCCGCACATGGGGCGACTCGTCCGTGCAGCAGGACATTAAATACTTTCCCTTTAAGGTACACACGTCTGCCAGCTTGTGTTTGAACTAAACATCCCTTTGACTTCAATGAAGAACGCTAAACACCTGCTGTGTCTCTTCCAGGTTATTGAGAAGAAGAGCAAGCCTCACATCCAGCTGGACATCGGATCAGGTCAGATGAAGACTTTCGCCCCTGAGGAAATCTCTGCTATGGTTCTGACTAAAATGAAGGAGACTGCAGAGGCTTACCTGGGAAAGAAGGTAAAGTTTTGACTCCAACACCAAGAAAACCTCTCCATTGCACTGCAGTAGAACTCGACACCTGATCGGTTTCTGCTCTTCTAAAGGTCACGCATGCTGTGGTCACTGTGCCCGCTTATTTCAATGATGCCCAGCGCCAGGCCACCAAAGATGCGGGAACCATCGCCGGCCTGATCGTCATGAGGATCATCAATGAGCCGTAAGCACCATTACTTTTGCTTTGTTGCATAACGGGTCGTTTTCTTGACGGTATCTTGTATCAATCCACATCAGAGTTATTTTAATATCACTGATATCCTAGTATAGCTTTTAATTTCATATAGAGTTAACTTTTACCAGCTTTAAGTTTTAAAATGTGTCTTATTTTTTTAGTCATTTTGGTTAAATTGGAATTGTTGCTTAGTTTTTTAAAAAATATATATATATATATATATATATGCATTTAGTTACCAATAATAACCCTAATGATCCTGTTGCTCTCCACAGAACCGCCGCTGCCATCGCTTACGGTCTGGACAAGAGGGACGGTGAGAAGAACATCCTGGTGTTTGATCTCGGCGGCGGCACCTTCGACGTTTCCCTGCTGACCATCGATAACGGCGTCTTCGAGGTGGTGGCCACTAATGGAGACACTCACCTCGGCGGCGAAGACTTCGATCAGCGTGTCATGGAGCACTTCATCAAGCTCTACAAGAAGAAGACCGGCAAGGATGTGCGCAAGGACAACCGCGCCGTGCAGAAGCTGCGTCGTGAGGTGGAGAAGGCCAAGAGAGCGCTGTCTGCCCAGCATCAGGCTCGCATCGAGATCGAGTCCTTCTTCGAGGGTGAAGATTTCTCCGAGACGCTGACCCGCGCCAAGTTTGAGGAGCTCAACATGGTAAGAGAAGCTCCGCTTTACCAACTAATAGGCCTGTCGCAATCAATATATCGACTTATCGCAATATATGTACATGACCTCAATAATTTTTGGTGACGCAATATATCGCCCATTATAGTTACTTAAAAATTAACGTCACCATGTTTTTTGCATTCCACTTGCGCCTGTGTCTTTTGCAGCTTCTCGTACATAACGTGTAGTCATGAGGTGCTAGTTCACATTTAGCAAATCCTTCTACAAACAAAGTTTCATCTGCAGATATGGTCTTGTTTAGGGATCTGTCTTTGTGCATACGGACATCTGACTGCTGAGTAGAGATTGTGTTTTACAGCAATAGTGTGCCCCATTAATTTACAGAGAAAAGGTCAGGAAAAAATCTGTAGATGGAAAAATCTCCATAAGTTCTTTGTGCATTTTTATTTTTTTCTACTTGTTACTTTGCACTTTTTGTTAGAAAATGTTTATTTACTATTTATTCAGGTTTAAGGTATCTAATATTTTGATACTTAATTTCCATGATCTAAATATTCTTAAAAATTTAAAAGTTTGTTGTCATTTGGAAGTGTGTAGGCCTTCTTGCATTACTATGCTGTTACATTATGATTATATATTCAGTGGCATAAAATGGTCTTTAAAATGACAATAATATCGCTTATCGTAATTATTTCTGGGGCAATATATCACACAACAAAAAGTTGTTATCGTGACAGGCCTACCAACTAAACCTTAACTAGCCTAGAACTATAATTTATAAATAATATTAATAAAACTTCTCATTAATAGTGTTAAGATTTTCATTTATTTGAATAAAGCTGAAATTAAAAAATATAAATATTAGGGGGAAAAGCTTGAACTTATACTAATTTTCCTTTTGCTTAATTTTTTTCAATCTATTTAGTTATCCTTTTCATTAAATTTTTTTTGCAATTTTTTTTGTTGTTGAAAAATTAAGTTTTAAAATAAAGCAAAACCTAATTAAAAATATTAATAAATACTGTAATATCTAGACTAATCTAATACTGTAAATATTAGGGGGAAAATCTTAAATGATTTACTAATTTCTTTCGTTTGTCTTTTTTCATAATCTATCTTTTTATTTTCATTCTTTTTGTTTTTTTGCTAATTAAAAAAAAAATAGAAAAATGAATTCAATTTTTTAAAAATAAAGCAAAACCTAATTAAAATATTAATAAATACTGTAATATCTAGACTAATCTAATACTGTATCTATCTAGAGAGAGAGAGAGTTTGGTTTGATCTTTTTTTATTTTAGTATTACTAAAACTGAAAAAAAAGGTTACTAAAACTTTTGAAAACTAAAATGAAAAACCAAATGAAAGCTAAAAATCAAAAAATTCAAGATATTGATAAATACTGTTGTAGTTTATTAAAAATACAAAAATAACTGATTGTGCCTGTATCTGTTAAATGCATGGAAAACAACCAATGTGTTTTTTTGTTTGTTTTTTTTCCCCCCTCCTCACAGGACTTGTTCCGCTCCACAATGAAACCAGTGCAGAAGGTTCTGGAAGACTCTGACCTGAAGAAGACCGACATTGACGAGATCGTCCTGGTCGGTGGCTCCACTCGTATTCCCAAGATCCAGCAGCTGGTGAAGGAGCTCTTCAACGGCAAGGAGCCGTCCAGAGGAATCAACCCCGACGAGGCCGTGGCTTACGGAGCCGCTGTTCAGGCCGGAGTCCTGTCCGGAGACGAGGACACTGGTGAGTCTGTCTCCAACCTCACATCTCGGGCTGGGCTCTATAATCACACCACAGTCTCTTGTGAGTTGCTTACTGACTGAAATGTGTTCAACAGGTGACCTGGTGCTTCTGGACGTTTGCCCTTTGACCCTGGGCATTGAGACGGTCGGAGGCGTGATGACCAAACTCATTCCCAGGAACACCGTCGTGCCCACCAAGAAATCCCAGATCTTCTCCACCGCTTCTGACAACCAGCCAACCGTCACCATCAAAGTTTATGAAGGTGAGCAAACCGTTTCAGCACACCAACTACATTTACTTCATCTCGACTGAATTTCATTTACATTTATTACCAGTTTTATTCGGTTCATTCATACGAAAAGAGTTTGAACGATTTGGTTTTAAATCTTAAAAAAAAAAAAAAAAGTTCTCACTTTTAAAATAGCCATGATGGAGTTAAATTACACATGCATTTACATTTCAATTTTTTTTATTCAAGATGAGCTTTCTTTACAAATGTTGCTATATTAAGCCATCTCTCTCTTGTCTCAGATTTAAATTATTTTTTTAAATAACTTTTTTAAAGAGAAACTTGAAGAAAAAGAGTCCTCCCCCCATTTCTAATTTTCCTCTTATCTTTAATCTTCATGTTTCCAGGTGAGCGTCCGCTGACTAAAGATAACCACCTCCTGGGCACCTTTGACCTGACCGGCATCCCTCCGGCTCCCCGCGGCGTCCCTCAGATCGAGGTCACCTTCGAGATCGACGTCAACGGCATCCTGCGAGTCACCGCCGAGGACAAGGGCACGGGCAACAAGAACAAGATCACGATCACCAACGACCAGAACCGGCTGACCCCCGAGGACATCGAGCGCATGGTGAACGAGGCCGAGCGCTTTGCCGACGATGACAAGAAGCTGAAGGAGCGCATCGACGCCCGCAACGAGCTGGAGAGCTACGCCTACTCCCTGAAGAACCAGATCGGGGACAAAGAGAAGCTCGGTGGCAAGCTGTCGTCCGATGACAAGGAGGCCATCGAGAAGGCCGTCGAGGAGAAGATCGAGTGGCTGGAGTCTCACCAGGACGCAGATCTCGAGGACTTCCAGGCCAAGAAGAAGGAGCTGGAGGAAATCGTGCAGCCCATCGTAAGCAAGCTTTACGGTAGCGCGGGTGGCCCGCCGCCGGAGGAGGGCGAAGATCAGGGTGACAAGGACGAGTTGTAGATCATCTGGACTCTGTTTTCAGTCACGTTAACGCCTTCGCCTCGCTACGTGTACACATTAAACACAACAGACATTTTTGTACGAGACGGGCGAACGTAAAGCCTCCAATCTCTTTGGGGAAAGACTTGTGGGAAGCCTTAGAGAGTTGCGTTTGTTGTTGTTTTCTCTTCACTCCGGTGGAGATTCAGTCAGCCTGGTTTGAGGCTCGATGCTGCTGTTCTCAGGCAGTTCTGTGAGGGGCGATGAGCGGGAGGGAGGGTGCTCGGGGTCAGGGGTTACTGGATAAATGTCATGTCACACGCAAAAGTTATTTATTGAAATCTGGCATCTGTAGAAGACATTTCTACAACCATTACAAAATAAAGGTTCGATACAAAACGAACATTTGTTTGCGTCTTTGATTTTTAAATGTCACGATCTAAAATTAAGTTGATTTTGTTCCCCTGAAATGTTAACAATATTAGATTTTCAGTTTTTTTTGTTATTTGTTTAGTTTTAATTGATTACTAAAAATGAATTAAAAAAAAAATATATATATTGTGACGCACAATCTAAAACCTTTTAAACTTTTAAAACTCCTTTGAACTAAAATATTTATCTGAAGTCCCCTTGAAGTTAATATCACATTTGCATGTTTATTATGGTTATCTGATGTTGCTTAATGGTCAAAAGACATGTAGCTAAAAATAAATTATATATATATCTGATATGTGACCCTGGAGCACAAAACCAGTCATATGAGTAAATTTTTCGAAATTGAGGTTTATTCATCATCTGAAAGCTGAATAAATAGCTTTCCATTGATGTATGGTTTGTTAGGATCGGACAATATTTGAAAATCTGGAATCTGAGGGTGCAAAAAAATCTAAATATTGAGAAAATCATCTTTAAAGTTGTTCAAATGAAGTTCTTAGCAATGCATATTACTAATCAAACATTAAGTTTTGATATATTTACGGTAGGAAGTTTACTAAATATCTTCATGGAACATGATCTTTACTTAATATCCTCATGATTTTTGGCATAAAAGAGAAATGTATAATTGTGACCCATACAATGTATTGTTGGCTATTGCTACAAATATACCCCAGCGACTCAACACTGCTTCTGTGCTGCAGGGACACATATTATGTTCTTTTAGTAGGTTTAATTTTGATTTTTTTTTTTACAGTTATTTTAATTTTACATCTATAATTGAATTATTAGTATTTGGGTGCCGTCGTGTCTTTTAACGGTAAAGCGCCATTCACACATCGGTTTCAAATTACCGCTAAATTCTGTGACCTCATTAAAGGCACAATATGTAATTTTTTTTTGCAGCTAGAGGGCGCGTATTCAAAACACACAAAGAAACAAAGGCATAGTTTGTTGATGCCGTGACTGAGTGTGGAATCATGGGAGTTGTCGTCTTCATCTCCACAGCCGACGCAATCCGACGGGACTCATGTTCATGGACGAGCTATTAAAGATTTATTAACGTCGTAGTATGAAATTTCATTACAAAGATATAACTATCAACTGATACAGCTGCTCAAAATGCTAAGTAACTGTTGCATTACTCTTGATGCATTGTTTTTTATGAAAAATGATGAACAATATTAGACGTTTAGATTATGAAAGTGAAGCTGAGTATGAGGACTGAGTGTGTTCAGGTATGATTCCCCAGATTTCTATATAATTGTTGTCAGTATTAGGTTTTTTTCCTACAGTAAATGTCTTTTTAAAGGGTAATAGAGCTGGATGCTGATGAGGCAGGCTTTAACTAAAATGAACAAAAACGGAAAAAAATGACACTAAAATAACACTTTTTTTTAAACTTAAGTTTAAACTGTTACTCTGAAAGAATACTGATGCTAAAATCACAATTTTAATGTGCTTTTATTTTGACAAATTTCCTAACAAAAAAAGTCTCAGTCGTTCGTTATGACAGCATTATGTAAAGCAAGATATATATTGAATATTCATTTAAAATCGTGAGCTGTTATAAAAAGCGTGTGAGTTCGTACCGCACTGAAACTTGTACATGGCGTTTGTGGCTCCGTCTGCTGTCATTCCTCCGAAGATGAAGATGTTTTTCCCGAAGGTTACAGATGAATGAGCTGCTACTCCTGGCGGCACGTCTCCTTTAGCTCTCACCTTCTCCCATTTCATTGTTTCTGAAAAATATGAGAGAAGAAAAGAGTGAAATACATCAATATGTGCATGAGGACAGTTGAGTCTCTACTTGAAAAAAAAAATGAAGAAAATATACCCGGATCATTCATACAACTTTACATTTTTATGCTCCCATCATGAATAATAAGTGTCCCCGGAGCACAAAAGCAGTGTTAAGTCGCTGGGGGATATTTGTAGCAATAGCCAACAATACATTGTATGGGTCACAATTATACATTTCTCTTTTATGCCAAAAATCATTAGGATATTAAGTAAAGATCATGTTCCATGAAGATATTTTGTAAGTTTCCTACCGTAAATATATCAAAACTTCATTTTTGATTAGTAATATGCATTGCTAAGAACTTCATTTGAACAACTTTAAAGATGATTTTCTCAATATTTAGATTTTTTTGCATCCTCAGATTCCAGATTTTCAAATATTGTCCGATCCTAACAAACCATACATCAATGGAAATCTATTCAGCTTCCAGATGATGCACAAATTTCAATTTCAAAAAATGGACCCTTATGACTGGTTTTGTGCTCCAGGGAGAATAATTCAGATATGTCAGTGTTTTGTAAGACTCTTCTGCTCAGCAAGACTGCATTTATTTGATCAAAAATACTGTAAAATTTGTGAAATATTAATAGAATGTAAAACAGCTGTGTTCTATGTGAATCTCTGTTAAGCTGTAATGTATTTCTGTGATGTGCAGCTGTATTTTCAGCATCATTCCTCCAGTCTTCAGTGTCACATGATCTTCAGAAATCAGTATAATATGCCGATTTATTATTAGAATTATCAATGTTGGCTGCCAAATTTTTTTTTTGGAACCTGTGATACTTTTTACAGGATTCTTTGATGAATAAACAGTTAAAAACAACAGCATTTACTCAAAATATAAATATTTTCTAACGATATAAATATTTCCATCACTTCAATTTAACACATCCTTGCTGAATAAAAGTTTCAAAGCAGAAGAGACTCCTGTAAAAAACATTAAAAATCATTCTGATCCCAAACTTTTGACCGGTAGTGTATATATTTTCTTCTTCTTCATAATGTCTTGATAAATGTCTATTTTATACATGCGTTCCCTTGTTTTGGTAAATCATGACAAATCATACTAATTTGGTAAATCGTACCAATTCATTCCCTAGTTTTAGTAAATTGTGGTCATGCTATATTAAATTGTTCTCTCATTGTACTAAATTGTGGCCACATTGTACTAATTTGTTCCTTCGTTTTAGTAAATTGTGGTCAAGTTGTACTAATTCAACCCTCATTTTATTAAACAGAGGCCACAAATAAAAAATTTGTTCCCTCTTTTTGGGAAAAATCATGGTCACGCCGTATTAATTTGTCCCTGTTTTGGGAAATCGTGGCTATATCATACTAATTGTGTCCCTGCAGCACAAAAGCAGTGTTGAGTCGCTGGGGGATATTTGTAGCAATAGCCAACAATACATTGTATGGGTCACAATTATACATTTCTCTTTTATGCCAAAAATCATTAGGATATTAAGTAAAGATCATGTTCCATGAAGATATTTTGTATGTTTCCTACCGTAAATATATCAAAACTTAATGTTTGATTAGTAATATGCATTGCTAAGAA
>NW_015506379.1:122152-132212 GCF_001515645.1 Sinocyclocheilus grahami
CTGCACAATATTTCTGTGGAAACTGTGATGCATTTTATTTTTCAGGATTCACAGATGAACAAAAGAACAGCGTTTTTCGGAATAGTAATCTTTTAAATCTTACGCATCTCAAATTTTTGAATGGTCGTGCATCACAGTTTCCACAGAAATATTGTGCAGCACGACTGTCTTCAACATTGATAATAATCAGAAATGTTTCTCGAGCAGCAGATCAGCATATTATACTGATTTCTGAAGATCATGTGACACTGAAGACTGGAGGAATGATGCTGAAAATACAGCTTTTTAAATTACAGTTGAACAGATATTCACATAGAAAACAGCTGTTTTACATTATAATAATATTTAACAATTTTTACTGTATTTTTGATCAAATAAATGCAGCTTTGGTGAACAGAAGAGACTTCTTTCAAAAACACTAAAAAGGTCTTAATTATTCCTAATGTTATTAGTAGTGTTTAATGCATGTCACGTCTTGTCTGGTAATATTCAGCGTTTAATAACCCGATGTGCGCAACACTTGAACACAGTTGCGGTTCCCGTTCTTCTCGGCTCCAGCAAACACCCACAGACTCTGCGGGTCGCTCTCGGGAACAAAGCTGCAGTGTTCATAACGCGGCTGCAGCCCGACCCAGTCTGGAATGTCCCATTCATGAGCATCTGCAGAAATACAAAGGCAATATGTTACATAACTGCAGATTTCATGGGCTCATATTAACTGAGAAACTACATGCAATGAATTATAAAATGTGATTAATAATGGTTAAAGACACTTAAAAATATATAGCTAATACATTTATATAAATTAAACCAAAAATGCTGATGTTGATTAAACACATTGAAAGTTTTGTACACTGTTAATTAATGCATTAATTACATGCATTACATATTGTGAACTTACAATTAATGTTTTTTCTGCATTTGTTTGTTTGTGTTTACAAATATGTTACTGTTCATTGTTAGTTTACAATGCACTAGTAATGTTAACACACAAATATATGTATTATTTTATTATGTTATATATAAATAAATAAATAAAAAATGTATAAATTAAATCAATTAATTTTAAAGTTAGATTGTTCATATCTTTTAGATGCTATGGATCCCCAAATATGATCGTTCTCATGTAAGGGACCCTGATCCTAAAATTTTAAAGGCATCTATATAGTTTCTTGAATAAACACCCAATTTATACTCTAAAAATATGACGTTATATACATGTCTAAAGTATTATTTGGAAAATATTTCATTTCTGTTAAGTTACATTATTTTCTAATATTTGTTTATTAAATTATTTACTTAATTATTTTATCTTATTTGCATTTATTTTATCTTATTTGTATTAATCTAATTTAATCTACATTTTATTTGTTTATTTTAATACATTTTATTCAAATTTTTTATTAATCTATTAATGCAATCTAACATATTTTTCAAATTATTTTAATATTATTATTTATTTTACCTTTTTGCACACTATTTTTCTCTAAACTTTCAACAGTTTATGTCACTCCTTGCGTTTCCTAGTTTATTTACCAACAGACTGTCTCTGAAGAACACTGGATTTGTGTCTTTATTGCTTTAAACTGTAACAGGACTCAGTTTGTACCCTCTTCATGCAGCATGCTGAAGTGAGCGCACTACCTAGATTGATAATGTAAGAATCAGAGAAGCTGCCATCAGGATTGGCTCCACCGACAATTACAATCCGTCCCTTTCCTGCATCAGTGGAGGGCAGAAATGTGCAGGTGTGACCCACAGAAACACCAGGACCGGCTCCTGTGGGCACCACGACATACCTGTGAGAGAAACAGACAGCTGTCAAACACACACACACACACACACACTCACTCACACACACTGACACACACACACTCTCTCTCTCTCACACACACACACACACACACACACTCACTCACACACACTGACACACACACACTCTCTCTCTCTCACACACACACACACACACACACACTCATCAGTAATTCACAACAGCTGATACCACTGTCTGCTCTGTGGTCGCTCCTCCGGCTCGAGGATAGGCAGCAGCTCCATCAGTCTGAGAGCTTCAGATCATCACTCAGCAGTTTATACTCTATAAACACACATCACAGCGTTCTCTGTTTTAATTGGCTTATGCAATAGGCATAAATTCAGGCTTTTAATTCACGTGTGTGACCCTGCAGCACAAAAGCAGTGTTAAGTCGCTGGGGGATATTTGTAGCAATAGCCAACAATACATTGTATGGGTCACAATTATACATTTCTCTTTTATGCCAAAAATCATTAGGATATTAAGTAAAGATCATGTTCCATGAAGATATTTAGTAAATGTCCTACCGTAAATATATCAAAACTTAATGTTTGATTAGTAATATGCATTGCTAAGAACTTCATTTGAACAACTTTAAAGATGATTTTCTCAATATTTAGATTTTTTTGCACCCTCAGATTCCAGATTTTCAAATATTGTCCGATCCTAACAAACCATACATCAATGGAAAGCTGATTTATTTATTCCTTATGTCTGGTTTTGTGCTCCAGGGTCACATTTATCGAATGAGAACTAATTTCACGAAACCTGTTTCTATGGACGCCGACTCCGTTGCTATCGTTACGTAAAAGCGTTTATTCTACACGCAACACACGAGCGTTATGACGTCATGCCACATCTCCTGCGCGCAATCACAACGACAGCAAACGCTTTATCTTTATAATAAATAATAGATGTTATGACTGATGATGGACGGGTTGGACGAGCGCTACACCGGAAGAGAGAGCAGTTAGTGTGAAAACTGCTATTGTGATGACAGTCTAACCGGAAATAATTCCATAATAAAGGTCTCCATCGTGGCAAAAGCACTAAGACAGTATAAAATAAAATAAAATGTGATTTTTTTATTTCAGATTTCATCATTTATATATTTTATAAAATAATTAGTTTACACTTAAATGAAAATATTTTTTATAAATATAATATATACGGTAATAATAGAAAAATATTATATAAAAATAATGAAATAATTTTAAAAACCGCTGGAAAATACACATGATAATAATAAATCCTTTATCATAGAAAAAAATAAATAAGAAAATACGTTAGGAAGATAATAATAAAAACATACAATTATATAAAAGGTAGGCTAAAATGAATGAAAAGCTTATATTAAAAAGTTAATAAAACGTTAATGTTAATAAAGAGATGTTTATGTCCAGAAAATGTTCTAAAATTATCAGAAAATGAAAAAAGACAGTATTATGGAATCAATGCCACATATATTTGAATAAAACAGTAAAGTATTGCAAAAGAAAACGTTTTGGAGGAAAAAAGCACAAAAAAAATATTGCACAAACCGGGAAAAAAATAAACCATCCTGTTATCTGGCATCATCATGACCTCTCAATATAACATTTCTGTTGTTACAGTGTCAGAATTGTTGTGTGTGTGTGTGTGTGTGTGTGTGTGTGTGTGAGAGAGAGAGTGTGTGTGTGTGTGTGTGAGAGTGAGTGTGTGTGTGTGAGTGTGTGTGTGTGTGTGTGAGTGAGTGAGTGAGTGTGTGTGTGTGTGTGAGAGAGAGTGTGAGTGTGTGTGTGTGTGAGTGTGTGTGTGTGTGTGTGAGTGAGTGAGTGAGTGTGTGTGTGTGTGTGAGAGAGAGTGTGAGTGTGTGTGTGTGTGAGTGTGTGTGTGTGTGTGTGAGTGAGTGAGTGAGTGTGTGTGTGTGTGTGAGAGAGAGTGTGAGTGTGTGTGTGTGTGAGTGTGTGTGTGTGTGTGTGAGTGAGTGAGTGAGTGTGTGTGTGTGTGTGAGAGAGAGTGTGAGTGTGTGTGTGTGTGAGTGTGTGTGTGTGTGTGTGAGTGAGTGAGTGAGTGTGTGTGTGTGTGTGAGAGAGAGTGTGAGTGTGTGTGTGTGTGAGTGTGTGTGTGTGTGTGTGAGTGAGTGAGTGAGTGTGTGTGTGTGTGTGAGAGAGAGTGTGAGTGTGTGTGTGTGTGAGTGTGTGTGTGTGTGTGTGAGTGAGTGAGTGAGTGTGTGTGTGTGTGTGAGAGAGAGTGTGAGTGTGTGTGTGTGTGAGTGTGTGTGTGTGTGTGTGAGTGAGTGAGTGAGTGTGTGTGTGTGTGTGAGAGAGAGTGTGAGTGTGTGTGTGTGTGAGTGTGTGTGTGTGTGTGTGAGTGTGAGTGTGTGTGTGTGAGTGTGAGTGTGTGTGTGTGTGTGTGTTCTTTGCGAACACGTTTTGGCGTGGATTTGATTCCGTACACATTCAGCCCAAGACAACACAGCGCACACACCCCAATGGCCCCGCCCACAGTCACGCCCACACAGTCTCTTTCTGCCTGGAAATCAACAGATGCAGCAGCTCACTCTCCTCAGACACTCCTTCATCTGTCCTGAGAGAGCCTGACTCTGAGGAATCATCATCATCATCATCATCATCATCTTCATCATGTCTTCAAACTCAAACCTCACGAGCATGAGACGGACTGTTGAGCAGCTCAAACTGGAAGCCAGCGTGGACAGAATCAAAGTAAGTCTCAGCACTCAGAAGTAAGTGATATTTCATTCAATACATACAGAGATGCTGGACGATTTCACAACAAACTTCAGGTTATATCTCTAAACGTTTCTCATTCACATGTATGCGTTTGTTTATAATAGCAGCATCTGCAGATATGAGATCAATACTTCTGCTCTTAATTGTGTTTGTCTAGTGTTAATGGATAGCTGTTATTCACATTCAAAACAAGCAGAAATGTGTGGATGTGATCATTCTTTTAAATATGACAGTGCTGTTCACAAATATCCTAAAATATGATATACAGCAAAGCAGCAGAATATGGCTGGATATGAATGAGCAATTATGGTTTGTTTAATTTAGCTTATTATTATTATTATTATTATTGGTTTGATATTGGAGGCAGATAATGCCACAGCTTACTGTTTGCAACTACTGTTTTACATTATTATTAAAACAAAGAAATCATATGCTCAGTGAAATTAAATTATTATAATATATACTATATATATAGTAGAAAACAGAAAAATAAGGTCTGATATTTTTCAAGATCAGACTAATACAAAGACAATTATGGCAGATTATGATCAGCAATATAATTTGAATCTCTAAAATTATTATTAATAATAATTATATATATATATATAAATAATAAAGAGTTCATTTGCAAAAACAGATTTTTTAATTATATTTTTGAAAATCATATTTTTTCATTGTGCATTCCAGTTAATCTCAATCAAACTGCAGTTGGGTTATCTTGATTAGGTAAAAAATAACTAATAAATAGCTAACTAACACAATAAAAACATTACAATATAATAAAAACATGATTTTTGAAAATGTAAAAAACTGAGTTATCTGTCTTTGCAAATAAACTCTTCATATATATATATATATTTGTATGTATGTATATATATATATATGAAATTGAAATTTCTGTCACTGTAAAAACAGAAAAGGGATATTAAGAGGCCAGATATCAGGATGGTTAATTTCTTAGGGCACATTTATTATGAGCAGCAGTCATTGATTTAGTCATTTAGAAATCGCTGACACACAGTTCCTTCTCCGTGTGATCTGAGTGTGTTTGTAACGCAGGTTTCTCAAGCCGCTGCGGATCTACAGCAGTACTGCCTGCAGAACGCCAGTAAAGATGCACTGCTGGTTGGTGTCCCGGCCGGGAGTAACCCGTTCAGAGAGCCGCGCTCATGCGCCCTGCTCTAGAATGAAGGTACACAGTCTTATGAGCGACCACAGACACCTCACAGCTCACTTATAACGCAAGAATGAGCCTTTCGTGAATGCGTGAATGTGTGAGTCTTCCGGTTTCAGACAGTTTTGGTTATTTTAGCTTGTACAAAAACAGTCTGGTGTACTGATTGCAAACTGGTATTACTATTTTTATTTATTATCATATTCATAAACATGCTGGCTTGTTGTGCAAAAAGTTTTACTGTCTACTAGGGGTGTAACAATACAGAAAACAATTAGGCCTAATTAAAATAAATACAAAATATATTTTAAAAAATTGCATTAATTTATTTGTAATACATTTATTTAAACTAGATTAAAATAATACATTTAAATGAATAAATAAAAATTTGATTAAAATAGATAAATAATCAAATTAAGAACACATCTATAAGTATGTAACTATAGAAAATAATATTTTTCAAATAATAATAAAAAAATGGTAATTGTGACTTTTTTTATCTCACAGTTTCAACTTTGCTTCTCGCAATTCTGAGAGAAAAGTCATAATTGCGAGATATAAATTTACAGAAGAAAAGTCCGAATTGTCAGATATAAACTCAGAATTGTGAGAGAAAATTCACAGTTACCTCTTTTATGTTTATATTCTGTTGTGAAAAAAAAACAAAAAACTGAATTCCGAGATGTAAAGATAAAATTGTGAGAAAAAAGTCAAAATTGCAAAATATAAACTCTAATTTGAGAAGAAAGTCTTGCTGTAAACAGAATTGCGAAAGGGGGTGGGGGGTCAGAATTGCTACAGTTTATATTTGTTTAACTCTGACTTTTGTCTCAGAATTGCAAAAATAAAATAAAATAAAAATTCCGTGGCATAAACCAGCTTCCATAGAAAACAGCTGACTTCTGTATGCAAACTAAGCTGGACATTTATAGAGCTCCAACAGTCATAATATTTACATGAGGGAGTGACGAGCAGTAATTAAATAAGCCAGCCAATATGTGTCAATATGTGTTTTAAAACTGTATTTTTGAAATGGAAATAAAGAGTCATTGTAACGTCTCGTCTCGATTCATTTGTGTATTTGTCCTGAAGTTGCCTGCAGCTTCTCTTACTATTTAAATATAAGCTCATTTCACCCAGATATATTCTCAATAGTCATACGCAGCTGTGTGGGATATTATTTTTAGCCCGGAGCGTTGGACTCGCATCCGGCTTTCTGTTGGGAAGCCTGATCCGACTCTTTTACATCAACAGGAAGCTGGGTTTAGAGGAATGGGGGAAGTAGAGGAAGTGCTGGGATAGTGGTGCTTCGTCTTTTTCTCTAATATATGTGTTTCTTTAAAAATGTGGCTAAAGGAAAATGAGTCATGACTGCACAGTCAGCCAGAATTCAGATTCAGGGAAGCATCTGTCCAACTTCTGCTCTTGACCAGCATGAGTTCGTCTGTGGTTTGATGCTACACTTAGTTCAGCACGAGATGTGTCGAAACACGTCTGGCTTTTCAATGGATTTAGTCTCCGAATTGCAAAGTGCTGAAGTATGAAAGTTTTGTCATGTTTACTCATTCAAATCTTCATGCATCTCTTTTGAATAAATCAGCTTTCCATTGATGTATGGTTTGTTAGGATCGGACAATATTTGAAAATCTGGAATCTGAGGGTGCAAAAAAATCTAAATATTGAGAAAATCATCTTTAAAGTTGTTCAAATGAAGTTCTTAGCAATGCATATTACTAATCAAACATTAAGTTTTGATATATTTACGGTAGGAAGATTACTAAATATCTTCATGGAACATGATCTTTACTTAATATCCTAATGATTTTTGGCAGAAAAGAGAAATGTATAATTGTGACCCATACAATGTATTGTTGGCTATTGCTACAAATATCCCCCAGCGACTTAACACTGCTTTTGTGCTGCAGGGCTTATTCTTGGTCGAACATCATCTTTTGTGCTCCACAGTATGGTTTTGGACAGATTTGTGCCATTTTTAGAATGAACTGTTCTTTCAGAATTGATTAAATACTAAATGTTTCTATTTATTTTTCACATTTATTTTCCTTTTTTTTTTCTCCACAGGAGAAAGGAGGAAGATCAATGGAACGCTGATCTTTTACATTATGCAACAACATGACGTGAAACTTCATGAGATATATTGTGCAAATCTGAGAATACCGATGCCTTAAATCTCATATATCTTTAAATATTCAGCTTTTTTGGTCGGATGCTAAAGAATTATTTGAAACTGAAGCATTGGTTCTTATGAATGATTTGGATTTATCTAGAAGAAATTATTTACATTTTTTAAAAAAGAGAGATATGTCTTGTCAAATTAAGTGTGTTAATTGTGATTTGTCCAGCCAATGAAAAAAAACAAAAAACTAGTAGTCCTAGTAGTCAATGATTTAAAAATGCAAAATAAATATAATCTACGTATATACATATAATTGATACATATATGTATCTCACAGTGTTTCAAGTATAGTTAAACTGACATCTCTACACTGTTAAGAGCATCAACTCTATCGGTTTAAAGGCAAGAAAAGATGTGCTGAAGATGAAGGACATGATAGACAATGTTTTTCTTTCGTGGGAATGAATAAATGATCTGTTATGAAATGAACCTGTTGCTCAGGTCAATCTGGGTGGACACAAAATTACTTCTGTCTGTGACCTGAGTCTGTCTATCTATAGTTTTAGGCAAAAATATAAACTGCAGCTTGGAAGCTCCCACAGTCACGAGCAACCAGGAAATATCAGGGAATTTTAAAAAGGAGTTTCCAGTCGTTGAAATGTAAAAGCCATGGAAATTTCTATCGCGAGTGTCCAGTTGTGTAGTGATGCCCTGCTCGATCAGTATTTCCACACAGTTTCAGTGAAAGGAAACATCTACTTCCTGTTTCTTGTCATGGCTTTATTCTGGCTCCGAGAGTATGAAGATAAATCCACTTCTGTTGTGACACTGAGAGTTTATATAAGATGAGCTTTTGTTCATTCAAACCTTTATGCATTTGAATATTGTCCGTCTTTCTGGTACATGATGCAAATCTGTGTGGTTGTGTTTTGTGTAACAGATACACTCATATCAGCACGTGTTCATAGTGTCCATAAACACAATCTTTCGTTCATTTGAAGATTTCTAAACTGATTTCTAAATGGCTTCAGTATCACTTCCCTCTCCACATGAGCAAGCATTATAAATCATTTTTGTTTCCTCAGAGAATATTACCTCTGGGCACAGATTGGGTCAGATAATAACATATGCAACACACACCTAATACACTAAACCTTTCAAACTGGCACTGCAACTTTGTTTACAACATATATATATATATACAGCATATACTGTAGTATGTATACTGTGTGCCTTTATGCAGCAGCAATATATCCACTAACGGAAATCTTGAATGTAATATGTATACTTACTGTATAATGCCTGTTATTTTATTAAATTCAGTATGAAAAATAGTATGAAATATGCAACAATCTGTGTACTATATAGATATACGTGTGTCTAAATATTGTTGGGCCTTTATATGTCACATACAATTCATTGTAGAAGAAAATATCAGCAGAATAAAAAATCTACAGGGTCATTTTTGCTCAGTGAATTAATTACGTTAACTAATGAACATGTGATGCGGGGATTTCACAATCACCTTTGGCCAAAAAAGTGAGCTTATGCTATTTTTCTTTTTTAAATTAATGACACTGATATTTTTTGTTATTTAATGACAATTATACATTGATAGCAGAGCTTTTATGTGTTTTTTTTTTTTATTAATTAATTTATTTTTGTTTAAATATAATTTAATTTGGCACTTTTTTGAAACCATCAGTCAAAAAAAAAAAAAAAGGATTAATTAAGATTTTTTTTTATGTGTCTGAAGTCCCTTCTGCTCATGTTGTGAAATATTATTAGCACTTAAAAAAGCTGTTTTCTATTTATGTGGTAAAATGTCATTTATTTGTGTTAATACATTTTTTAGGATTCTTTTATGAACCGAAAGTTCAAAACAGCAGCATTTATTTTAAATAGATTTTTTTAATGATTTCTTAAGGATAACAAAATACTAATGATGCTGAAATTCAGCTTTGATCACAGAAATCAATTACAAGAAAACAATTAAATTGTAATAATATCTCTCAGTATTACTGTTTTCACTGTTTCTTGTACTACTTTCAAAAAATAAATAGAAAATCGGCTTTTAATCGGTATCGTGTCTATGAATTAGTGTCTGTGTTTTTTTTCTTTTTATTTATTTACACACACACACACACACACACACACACACACACACACACACACTCTCTCTCACACACACACACTCTCTCTCA
>NW_015506379.1:132435-167674 GCF_001515645.1 Sinocyclocheilus grahami
CACATACATACACACACACACACACACACACACTCACATATACACACACACACACACACACACACACACACACACACACACACATTTTAATAACTGATTTAAGCTGGGGTTTATCCTAATAAATACAGTAAATAAGTGACGCCTCGTTAGCTCCCCCTGCTGGAGCATCTGCTGAAGTACAGCTGTGTCTTGTGCGCCTGCGCAGTAAGTCATCACGAGTTGTGGGCGGGGTTTGTTTGAGCGGCTGCGAGGCGAGCAGCATCAGATCCGCTGCGAGTGTAGATCGGTGTGTGAGTCTCCGATACCCCGCAAACCGCTCAAAATAAACCCGGGGACACGTTAAAGCACATATACGGCTGCCTCTCCGCCGGGAGAGGAGGAGGAGCAGCGGGAGGTTTCGCTTCCTGGACAGCCTCTCCGCGCGGGGGGATCGAGCCGGGCCATGGCGCGGGACTATGATTACCTCTTCAAGCTGCTCATCATCGGCGACAGCGGTAAGGAAACACCGAGGATGAGACGGGAAGCAGGCCTCGGCTCGCCTAGAGCGACACGCACATGAGCCAGAACACTTCAGATGGGCTGTTTGTGCTGGATACACGCGTAACTCTTCTGCGTTGATTAATTTGACAGCTTATAAATGACATTGGATGAGGTCGATAGGGATGTTGTTTCGCTTTAGCTCATATAATGGGCCTGTCAACAGTTTAGAGTAACGTTAATACAGTCTGGCTGTGTTCTGAAATTCTTCTTATTGTCTAATAAAGTAAAATATTAATATGTTATGTTGCCTGGCATATTAGTTGAACTGTCTGTGACAGAATCGATGTATAAGCAAACTAAGTTAGATGCATAAGTTGTGGGATTTACTGTCATTTTCAGCCTGGGAGCTGTTTATTTAATGTTGGGATGTTGTACTGATATATTATTAAATAAAAGGGAATAAAATAAATCAATAAATAATATTTAAATTAAGTATTAAAAAGTAATGCAAATGTGTGTGTGTATATATATATATATCGATCTATATATATATATGTTTATATATGCTTTTATATATATATATATATATATTATGCATATATGAATATACATATGCATATATATATATATATATACCCACACACACATGTATATATATATATGCATATAATGTAATTATATAGAAAGTGAATGACTATAAAAGTATAGGAACTAAGTGAGTTACGACCACAGAGCTTATGAATGTTGTTCGGTGTGAAGCTGTAATATTTTTCTTCTGTTCTTCCTCAGGTGTTGGCAAAAGTAGTTTACTGCTGAGATTTGCTGATAACACATTTTCAGGTAGGATCAACACGTCACATGTGCTTTTAACAAACATTAACTGTGAAAGACGTACGTAGGGTTCGTAGTTATAGAAGCCAGAGTCACTAAAACTGATTCTCTGTCACTCGTGTTGTATATGATCTGAGCTGCTGACTTCTACAGTCCTGCCAATAGTTGCACAATACTTTAACGCTGGTTGATGTTGCAAAGGTTTACACACATTTGCAAAATAAGAGATGCATGAAGAGGTTCAGGAGGGTTACGTTTATTAGGGCTGCACCGAAATGAACTGAAGCCAAAGAAAATTAAACACTGGGCTGAATGTATTTTGATCTTTTTTTCACCATTGCATAAACTAAATAGCCAGAATGTGCTTTTTTTGTTTTGCTTTTCAAAGAAAAATACAACACTTTGAGCAGCAGATCAGCATATTATACTGATTTCTGAAGATCATGTGACACTGAAGACTGGAGGAATGATGCTGAAAATACAGCTGCACATCACAGAAATACATTATATTTTAATGTATATTAAAATAGAACAATGTTATTTTACATCATAATAATATTTCACAATATTCCATATATTTGTGATCAAATAAATGAGCAGAAGAAGAAGAAGGCGTACTTATGAGAATAAAATCAGCAGCGTTTTAGCTGCGCTCTCCATTTCTGCTTAGTTCACGGAGCGCTTTGTGATTTTGATGCTGGTTTGTGTGTCGTTGCAGGCAGCTACATCACCACCATCGGCGTGGACTTCAAGATTCGCACGGTGGAGATCAACGGGGAGAAAGTCAAGCTGCAGATTTGGGACACAGCGGGACAGGAGAGATTTCGGACGATCACCTCCACGTGAGTGACGCATGCATTACACCGATCCTGTCTCCTATCTAGGATGCTTTCTTTCTGACAGGTTTCAGAGCAGCATTGCATGCATCCTAATGAACTGAACTCAGACACGGTTGTGAGTCGAGTGTCCCTGTGTAGAGCCTTCCAGTTTATACACTTATGCTGTTCTTACTCCTTTAGGATGCTGCACTAGAACAATGTAGACGGATCAGAGAAGGGTATATCATTAACCTAAACAAAACTGAAATTGCTGTATGGCTTACTGCGAATGTGACCCTGGAGCACAAAACCAGTCATAAGGGTCCATTTTTAGAAAAGGTGTGCTGTGATTGGCCAGCTATCCAGTGTGTTGTGATTGGCCGAATACCTCAAGCGTGTGACGGAAATGTTACGCCCCTCACCATACTGTGATGATGCCCTGTCCGGCCGGAGCGACGAGACAAAAACATTAAAACCCATTATAAACGAGGCATTCGTTGCATTCAGTGAGGACATATTTACGGATTATAATGACTTATACTGTCTTTTTACACGTTGCGTTGCATTGCATTGCATCGTGCCGGGTAAACATAAAACCATGTCTGCATTTGTGATCGGAGAAATGAAAAACAACAAGCCCTACTCTACACTGCCCAAAAAACTCGCTTTAAATATATAAAAGCTATTTTTACTATCTTCCAATCTGTGAGTCAGAACAGCCGGCATTGTAGTCTACTCTCCCAGGATCAGGACACAGTCCTCCATAAAATGTGCTGCACACATCTGAATATTTGGGTTGAAGTGTTCTGGAACAGTGTTGTAAATACAACTTAACCACTGATTTCTAGTCGTGTCCTCTTTTGGAAGACCAAACAAAGTAGTTTCGCTTTCACAACGAAACACACAGTGCCTTCACGACATGGCGGCGGCAGCAACAATACTACAGCGAGAATCAAAATTACGCCTTCTTTCTTTGCGTGAACATTTGTGTGGCGTAATGCAAATCTTCCACATTGTGATGTAGACATGTGGGGGCGTGTTAGAACGAGGCGTTTTAGGTAGGCGTGACTGACTCTTAACTTTTATAACTTTATAAAGACTATCATTTGAGACTTTAGTCTTTGCAACTTTACAGATCTTCTTTATGCACCAAGAGCTTGCAACACTCCAAAGAGAAAGGAACAACTTGAAATCGCATCATATGACCCCTTTAAAGTGAGGCGTGTTGCAGTGGTAAAAGTGATCTGTTTAGAGAGTGATATCTGAATGATGTGGTCTCACACAGTAGGTTTGAAAGTGTCTTGTTTCCTCTTTCAGACGGCGGAAACCGCAGGTTAAAGCCGCTTTCCTTTAGACACTTCATACATTCAGTTTCAATGTGCTGAGCGGTGCGTGACGAGAGCATGTTTGACTTCACGCTTTCCAAGACGTGTTTCATGTGCTCAGACAGCGTGAAGATTGAGGGAAACTTGTATCTTTAAATCTGATCAGTCTTTGAAGTGCGGTTTTAAAGAGTAGTTATTAAATTCAAACCCATGCTCTTGAAATCGCATCATACGAACCCTTTAAAGTGAGGCGTGTTGCAGTGGTAAAAGTGATCTGTTTAGAGAGTGATATCTGAATGATGTGATCTCACACAGTAGGTTTGAAAGTGTCTTGTTTCCTCTTTCAGACGGCGGAAACCGCAGGTTAAAGCCGCTTTCCTTTAGACACTTCATACATTCAGTTTCAATGTGCTGAGCGGTGCGTGACGAGAGCATGTTTGACTTCACGCTTTCCAAGACGTGTTTCATGTGCTCAGACAGCGTGAAGATTGAGGGAAACTTGTAGCTTTAAATCTGATCAGTCTTTGAAGTGCGGTTTTAAAGAGTAGTTATTAAATTCAAACCCATGCTTTTGTGGAAGACTAAAAATGTTTATTTTACAGAATGATATCAGAATCTCAAGATTAATCTTTTAGCCTATGCTTTTTAGTTTAATGCATGAATAAAATTATTTTAAACGTTATTTGTAGCATCCCCCTTATCCAATAATTACATTGAATTTTTTTTGGAATTTAATAAAATTAAATAATATGTATTTTATTTTTGTTAAAAAATACATCGGTCAGTTTTGTCACAAAATCAACACAATAAATGAGTTTTAATTATCACATCAATCAATATATCGCAAATTACAATAAAGCAACTAATTTTATTAATTTTTACTGTTAATTTTAACCTAATATAATATTAAATATTAATATTAAAATAATTCAAAATGAATTGAACCCAAACTTTTTTTTATTTGTTTGTT
Source organism: Sinocyclocheilus grahami (assembly GCF_001515645.1). NCBI lineage: Eukaryota > Metazoa > Chordata > Actinopteri > Cypriniformes > Cyprinidae > Sinocyclocheilus > Sinocyclocheilus grahami. The sequence goes on from NW_015506379.1 coordinate 136,860, forward strand.
TATTTATATAAATTTTTTTAGCTTTGCTTTGGTGTCCACTGCAGAAGAGACTCTGTGCGTAATTTTTTTTATTTTCTATATTTTTGTAACTACTATTATTTTGTAGCAATTTTTTGGTGAAATTGTGAAGCCCTACAATTAAATAGAATATATATATATATATATTTAAAATCACATTCACAATCTTATACATTTAATGTTATACATTTATTATTAAAATAATATTATACACTTTATAAAACAACATATTTCCAAACGAATCGAGATAAATTAAATCAAATTCATGAAACCAAATTGCTTGTTTATTTGAATTTTATTTTCTTGTTCTTTGCTTTGCTGTTCACTGCAGAAGAGGCTCTCTCACCAGTTATACTTATTTCTATATCGTTATAATCATTATGATATTTTGTACATATATTGTCCTGTGTTTTAAGGCTGAGTTCCAGCTTGAGCTTCACAAAGGCTGCTGGCGATACGCTCTTCTATTAGAATAAGTGAATTTCAGCTCAGAAACGGCCTCTGTTATGACCCATGGGGGAAAAAATCATGCTTTAAACCTGCTAACGCTGTGTGTTCTGAACATGAGTGATCCTCAAATCATGAAGACGAACGTTTTGACGTAGGACCTGATGATGTGTGCCTCGAGAAAAGTCACCTCAGACAACCACTTCCTGTCAGTGATGTCAGCCGCAGGAAGTGAAAGAGTCACGGGTCACAAATCCAGTCTCGTTTAGAATTGATTGCTCGTTGCTGGAGTCTAGATGGCCCTTTCACATTTTCAGTGCTGATTTTAGGATGAAATCTGGATTTAAACATGGTAAAATGTGTTAAATGTGTTAAACTATGGGTCAATGAGAGCATGATGAGATTATCTAAAACTTAAAGGGGTCATATGATGCGTTTTGAAGTTTTGCTTTCTCTTTGGAGTGTTACAAGCTGATTGTGAACAGATAATTGAGCTAAAATATGTTTCCCAGAGATTTTAAGTTAAATATTTCAATAATAAAAAATAAAAAAAGTGACTTTGCTCACATGACATGAAGGTAAACTAATAAATATATTATTATTTATATAAAATATTTTAGTGTTTTATTTAAAATGGTTTTGTTTTGACAATATTTTATTTTAATTGAGCATTTTTGTATGATTTAATTAAATTGCTTAATGGTTCTTTAAAGTCTTAAAGCGACAGTTGAATGTTTTGTTCCTTAAGCAGGTTTTCTTGTCCTAGTGTTACACTTTAACTCTTTCCCCGCCATTGACGAGTTATCTCGTCTTTTACAAGAAAACGCTTCCGAGTTTTACGGCTTTCCGTGTTTTCACTGTTATACACTCGGGGCACTCTTACGCATCTTCTGAACGAGTACAAAACCTCCCGAACAAAAACACACGTGAACAGGACGGAGAAACCAGCGATCTCTTATGTAAACAGATGCATATGAAAAATAATGCGATCATCAGCAATAGACAGCATATAAATGAAAACAGCATAATGTTACGGAGTTAAATGTTGATCCGGAAAGTGGTATATGTAACCATGTATAAATAATTTTTTATTTACTTGGTTTTTCACTTATTTCTCACAGTGAATATAGCCGTTGTTGCTGTAATGATGCTAAATTATAAACAAACAAACACTGTCCATCATCGTGTCTGTCCTTTTATTGTGGTTTTATTTTTGTATTGGTAAAGCTTCAGAGCCCTGATGTGGTTGTGTGTGTGTGTGTGTGTGTGGTGGTCTCTTTCAGGTACTATAGAGGCACTCACGGCGTTATAGTGGTTTATGACGTCTCCAGCGCCGAATCGTTCGTGAACGTCAAACGCTGGCTTCATGAAATCAATCAAAACTGTGACGACGTTTGTCGAATATTAGGTAAGTATATTGCTGTTGTTGTTTTGGATGAATTTCACCAAGAAATGACCTGTTACATGTGAAAAAGTTCAACTGCACTAGTTGAAAAATGGATAGAAATAGTAGAAACCATCAAGATTTGAGGTTAAATATATACAGTATATATTTGTGTGTTATATGTTTAAGAAGGTTTTTTTTCTCTGTGAGTTCACTTTACATGCACTTTACATGTATTAATGTGCATGCACAATTATAATGCAATTAAGAATTGTATTTATTATTCTATTGGCATTTTTTTAGCATTGCAGTAATAAGATTTTTTTTGAAGAAAATATGAAGTTAATTTGCAAAAACCGATAAACGGCATTTAAAAAAAAAAAGAGCTGATTGCCATGCATTATTCTCCACATATAGCGCGATCTGAACCCTAAACACGTTTTGTCAAAAAAGCCGGTTTTGTCCACTTTCAAGGCATCGCGAGTTCACGTTTTACTTCAGAAGCCGACAAGCGCCCTTGTTTTTGGACAGAAGCCGATAAATCCATTTCAGCGAATCAGCGCGCTGTATTCAGGTCAGGTGACAAGCTACTTTCACTCTGAACAGACGCGCTAGCTGAGAGGAGTTTCGTCAAAGCTGACTAAAAGTGATCGAGGATCATTTCGACGAACTTGATGAACCTGTGATATCTTCTTCAGGCGAAAAATAATAATAATAATAATGTGTATTGCGTGTAATCACATCATACAGGTTATGATCACAACAACAACGTTTGTCAGGCGTCTACATTGTCGTCTGAGGAGGTTACAAAGATTAAACCAGTGCTTTTTTAAACTCTAAAACATGAAATGGGGAGTTATCTACTTTTGCTATAAAACCAACTTTTAATTTGTAAAAAAAAACATACTTTCAATTAACGTTAATTTAGTAAATTACCTGTATTTGTTTGTTATTATTATTACTTAATCAAAACAACCCAAGTACTGCAGTTTGATTGATATTACTTGGAATGCGCAATAAAAAAAACGTGATTTCTGAAAATAAAATAAAAATGGAGTTATCGGTTTTTGCAAATGAACTCTTCATATTAAAAACAGTGGTCCTAATAATAGCCATAATTTTCTTTATCTTCAATCTTTTCTTTAATTTTTTATATTTTTGGGATGAAATATGAGCTTGGCATTTCTTAATGGCGTTTCAGATTCAGCCTTTCAGCATGTTCTGAATGATAGGCACTTTGCTCTTGGTTCATATGGAGCTCTTGTTGTTGTGGTTATTGGTTATGCTTGGTTTTAACGCTCTTTTCTCTGCTCTGGGGTCAGTGGGTAATAAGAATGACGATCCCGCCTCTAAAGTGGTGGAGACCAACGACGCGCAGAAGTTTGCTGAGCAGATGTGCATCCGACTGTTTGAGACCAGCGCCAAGGAGAACGTCAACGTCGAGGACGTAAGTCAAGCTTTTCAAACACGGTTAGATTAAACATCATCATGCTACAGAAAATAAAACCTTCAATGGAGTCATATCATGAAAAGCAGCATCTGTCTCATTTATTTGTAATGAAAGAGTTTTGTGTGACATACTAGAGCCTTCAGAAACTTCCTTTCCCGACTGAAGACTTTTGGGGAATAGGAACTATATCTGCTGTTTTAGTGCTGCAAGTCATATTTATATCTCTAGCGCTTTATGCAGTACAGATTGCTTCACAGTAACAAACAGGAAAGTAACAGTATTAATGTTGTAAAATTCATCAGTTATGAAACAAATTCACTTTCTGAAATGGGACAGTAGAGTCATTATTTAGATCAGTTTAGGTCAATAACCGCGTCAGGGATGTTTAATCAGTAGACTCAAAGGAGACCTATTATGCCCCTTTTAACAATATGTAATATAAGTCTCAGGTGTCCCCAGAATGTGTCTGTGAAGTTTCAGCTCAAAATACTCCTCGGATCATTTATTATATCATTTTGAAAAAAAATAAGTAAAACGAAAACTTTATAAAGCTAAAACTATAAACGCATAACAATAAAACTATAAACACAACAAGACAAAAAATGATTCAAAATATTAATAAAACTATAATAGTATGATGTATTAAAATAAGTAAAACTTAAACTAATTATTAAATGGAAATTAAAAAAAAAAATATATATATATTTAAATATAAAAAAATTTGTAAAACGCAACAAAATTAATAAACCTTTAACTAAAATTAAAACAAAAATGGAAAGTAGAAAAACAGAAATAAATTCAGAATTTTAATAAACTATAATAGTATCACAATGATACTAAAATAATACTGTATACTACAAAAGTGTACGGTATGGGCCTTTTTTCAAATAATTTTAAGCAAACATCTAATGTTCAGAAATGCATTTTGTTTTTATAGTCCCACTTTATATCAGGTGGTCTTAACTACTATGTACTTACATTTAAATTAATCATTTGGTACAATGCAATTATTGTGTACATGTTTTTACATTGTACGTATATTTTTAAAAATACCTGCATGTAATTACATCTGTAATTAATTTCTGTAATTACATCATTTATAATTACACCGTTGACCCATGCATCCCTTAACCCACCCTTAAACCTACCCATACCACCAAACCTGTCCCTAACCTTACCCGTATCACACTGCAAAACACTTTTGCTGCTGTTGCGATACAATATGAACGCAATAAGCACATTGTACTTATTTTTTGATGTAAGTACGGAGTAGTTAAGGCCACCTAATATAAAGTGTGACCGTTTTTATTGATTCAGACTGTCTCACTGATGTGTTATTGTGTCTGTCTGTGCATCAGATGTTCAACTGCATCACTGAGCTCGTCCTGAAGGTCCGGAAAGAGTCTGTGGCCAAACAGCAGCAGCAGAGCGAAGTCGTCAAACTGAGTAAGAGCAGCAAACGCAAGAAGAAATGCTGCTAATGGACCGGACTCATGTATACACACACACCCACACACACACCCTTAGAGAGCCAATCGACGAAACGCCACTGAACTGACAAGAGCCAGACGGCTTAACACACTTAACCCAACCCGTGAGAGACTAGTAATGAGAGAGATTTACTAATGATGAGCCCGTTTGGATTTGGGAGGACGCCTACAGACTCCGATGTTTTAGCAGGATTGGATTCCAGTGGCATCGCACTTCATTGTTGTTTTTTTTCCCCTGAAGATCTGCCGCAGAAATGTTAAAATAGAAAATGAAACGTCTGCATCTTCGTCATTGTCTGCGTTTCACATGCTGTGGAATCATACCAACAAGCCCTAATGTGAGCGACTGCAGTGTTAATGTGACTTAACATCTACCGACACCAATCAGGACCACATATAAGTTGGAGAACATTATGAATTTTCCCATATTTTCATGCACGTCGTCACAGACGGACCAAATGTGTGCTGCTCTGCCAACTACCAAGAGACATTTGTTTTGCCTTTTGCGTTCTTTTTTGTCATTCATTTTTGTAAAATTTATTTTTTTTACTAACAAATTATACAATCAAACACACAGTAGTGTTTAATGAATCTGGTGCCACTGACTGAAAGTTATTATATTTACAAAGCTGCGAGGAAACGCTGAATCTCATGTGCAACTGCATGAAAGCGCGGATTTAAGGGTTGATGCAAAAATTGATCAGCTGAAAATGTGCTGTGCAAGATTAGGATGAGTTTGTTTCTTCATCAGGTTTGGAGAAATGTAGCATGTCAGCAATGGATGCTCTGCAGTGAATGGGTGCCGTCAGAATGAGAGTCCAAACAGCTGATAAAAACATCACAATAATCCACAGCACTCCAGTCCATCAGTTAACATCTGGAGAAGACAAAAGCTGAAACACATCCAGCATTAAGATGTTAAGTCTGAATCAGGAGCGAAGTCTGCACAGGTCAAGCACGTGTGGATTATTGTGATGTTTTTATCAGCTGACGGCACCCATTCACTGCAGAGCATCCATTGCTGAGACACTGATGCAGTGACACATTTCTCCAAATCTGATGAAGAAACAAACTCATCCTAATCTCGGATGAACTGAGGATGAACACATTTACAGCACATTTTCATTTTTGTATAAACTATTCCTTTGAAAGGAATAATTCATGTGAAAATGCACACTTTGTCTATATTTACTCACCTGCATGTCATTGCAAACCATGAAGTTTTTCATGCTACTTTCACTGAGAAGAGCAGCGTGAACATTCTGCTAAACGTCTCCTTTTGTGTTTCACAGAAGAAAGTAAGTCAAACGACTTTGGAATGACATGAAGGCGAGTAAATAATGACAGAATGAGCATTTTAATTGAATTTATGGTTCTCAGTGCTGGTGTCAGTGCGTGATCTCTCCTTATTTTCCAATTTGAAAGAGACGAAAAACAAAAGTGACCTCTCTGAAGCAGATCATGTGACTGTAACCTGCTGTATTTGACTCCTCAGATCTTCTGAACACAATCTAGTTCCTCTTCAGCAGGAATATCGAGACACCAGCGGCATTTATGACTGAAAATATCACTCCCTGAAGAGCTGAGTGTTGCCGGTGACGCTTTTGGATCCTAATACGCAATTACAGTGACAGATTGTGGGAGTGAATGATTCTTGCTTTGAGATGCTCACAGGGAATCTGCGACAAACCCTTATGAAACCACGGTTGTGCTAATTTATATGTTACTTACACGCGTGCGACCACGCACGTCTGCATGTGGACACTGACACATGCATCTGTGTGCTTCTGTTTGTGTAATGATCTGGTGTACACTGGAAACCATGAACTATTACTCATATTCATTGTCCCAACACGAGTCTAACGATAATAAACATTTTAAGAGAACAAAATGTTCATCTTCACTCCTTGTCTTTACTAAATAAAATGTTACTGTGGTTGTTTCACCACTAGGTGTCGCTCTAATACAGCATTATTCGGCTCACTGTGACAAACTCCTGCCTTTTATTCAGAGCTACATTTTGCTTTGGTTCTCTTTGTTTCTGGATAAGTTTTTAAATGCATTTTTGGAGACAAATCAGAAACATATCATATCAGTCAGGCTAGAATCTAAATTGTGTTACAGGTGCTTCATTTTACAAAATAGAATCTGAATTTTACATTTGTGTCCCTCATGTGTAAAAGAAATTAACATTTAACATTTGTGTCATTTTTTAAAAATTATAATTTTTTTAACTTTTAAATGATTTTTGTATTTTAAAAAAACGGTCAAAAGTTTTAGTTAAGATTTATTAATGTTTTCATGTCTCTTCTGCTCATTAAGGTGGCATTTATTTGAGAAAAAACACAGTAAAATCAGCAATATTGTGAAATATTTTTACCGTTTCAAACAGCTGTTCTCTATGTGAATATGTGTTAAACTGTAATGTATTTCTGTGATGCGCAGCTGTATTTTCAGCATCATTCCTCCAGTCTTCAGCGTCACATGATCTTCAGAAATCAGTATAATATGCTGATCTGCTGCTCGAGAAACATTTCTGATTATTATCAATGTTGAAAACAGTTGTGCTGCACAATATTTCTGTGGAAACTGTGATGCATTTTATTTTTCAGGATTCACAGATGAATAGAAAGTTCACTTTAACAGCATTTGTAATAGAAATTTCTAACATTATAAATGTATTTACTGTCACTTTTGATCAATTTAATGCGTGTCTGATGAATAAAAGTGTTTAAAAAAAGTATCACTGTTTCAACAAAAATATTGTGCAGCACAACTTTTCAACATTGATAATAATCAGAAATGTTTCTTGAGCAGCAAATCAGCATATTATACTGATTTCTGAAGGATCACGTGACGCTGAATTCACAAGATGTGAAAAAGTGCTTTTCTTTACAGTAAATGACTCTTGCTTTGATGTTTTTAAAGTCTTGTTTGTTCAGTACAAACAGAAACGTACTCGTGTCTTGACGATCTTGGCACTGAGATCTGCATGTTCTCCAGCGAGTGTGAATAGTGTGTGTTGCTGCTCTGACGTCTCGATGAAGCTGTACTGTAGTTTTAGCTCCAGATGTCCTCGTTTGTCGTCCTGCTGGTGCGGTGACCCGAGGTCGTGTCTGCTCCATCTGCTCCTGCTCCTGCAGCTCCTGTGAGTTTAAAGAGTAAAACTGAAAAATAAACTGCTTTAATAGAATCTGTTCAGTGTGTAGAATGTGTAATGCATTCAGGTTCATAGTATGATGCATTGCACTGTGCAGAATGATGAAGATGTTTCCATGGCATTTTCTTTCTGCAGCATCATAATAGTAGACTATATGACTCATGCACTACATTCAAGTCATACAATGCTCAGGCTATCCAAGATGTTCCTCAGGTTTGTAGAAATGTAGCACTGCATCAGTGTCTCAGCAATGGATGCTCTGCAGTGAATGGGTGCCGCCAGAATGAGAGTCCAAACAGCTGATAAAAACATCACAATAATCCACAGCACTCCAGTCCATCAGTTAACATCTGGAGAAGACAAAAGCTGAAACTAATCCAGCATTAAGACGCTTTTAACTCAAATACATAGAGTCCATAATCCATAATAACGCTTCCTCCAGTGAAAAAGTGTTCTGGTGTGAATCAGGAGAGAAATCTGCACAGATCCAAAACTGCTCTAAACAAATATGTGAGAGAACAGCAGATGCACTTTTTCACTGGAGGAAGCGTTATTATGGGTTATGGACTCAATGTATTTGAGTTAAAAGCGTCTTAATGCTGGATTAGTTTCAGCTTTTGTCTTCTCCAGATGTTAACTGATGGACTGGAGTGCTGTGGATTATTGTGATGTTTTTATCAGCTGTTTGGACTCTCATTCTGACGGCACCCATTCACTGCAGAGCATCCTTTGCTGAGACACTGATGCAGTGCTACATTTCTCCAAACCTAAGGAAGAAACGTGATTAATTTGTCAGGCAAGCTGATTTCTTTATTTTTCGGATGTTTTAGAGCATGGTGTCGTCGTGATTGTTCTAATGACCTGCGAGTGCTGGTGATATCGTCTTGTCTATGAACTCAGATGGTTTCTATATTCTCTGTAATTTCCCATGTCTCTCTCCATCACAGCTCGGGGAGGCTGTTGCCATGGCGCTCACAGACATCACCAGGGAAACCAGATCTTCACAAGCCAGTGAGACTCAATGAGAGAATGTAGATAGAGTGTGGTAATGTAACTTGTGTAGTACAGGTGCATCTCAATAAATTAGAATGTCGTGGAAAAGTTCATTTATTTCAGTAATTCAACTCAAATTGTGAAACTCGTGTATTAAATAATTTCAATGCACACAGACTGAAGTAACTTAAGTCTTTGGTTATTTTAATTGTGATGATTTTGGCTCACATTTAACAAAAACCCACCAATTCACTATATCAACAAATTAAAATATGGTGACATGCCAATCAGCTAATCAACTCAAAACACCTGCAAAGGTTTCCTGAGCCTTCAAAATGGTGTCTCAGTTTGGTTCACTAGGCTACACAATCATGGGGAAGACTGCTGATCTGACAGTTGTCCAGAAGACAATCATTGACACCCTTCACAAGGAGGGTAAGCCACAAACATTCATTGCCAAAGAAGCTGGCTATTCACAGAGTGCTGTATCCAAGCATGTTAACAGAAAGTTGAGTGGAAGGAAAAAGTGTGGAAGAACCGCAGCCTTATGAGGATTGTCAAGCAAAATCGATTCAAGAATTTGAGTGAACTTCACAAGGAATGGACTGAGGCCGGGGTCAAGGCATCAAGAGCCACCACACACAGACGTGTCAAGGAATTTGGCTACAGTTGTCGTATTCCTCTTGTTAAGCCACTCCTGAACCACAGACAACGTCAGAGGCGTCTTACCTGGGCTAAGGAGAAGAAGAACTGGACTGTTGCCCAGTGGTCCAAAGTCCTCTTTTCAGATGAGAGCAAGCTTTTCCACGACATTCTAATTTATTGAGATGCACCTGTGTATAGAGACAGCCCCACATCCGACTGAACTACATCTAGAACACTTCTGTTCTGACTTCTGCTTCTGATACTGACATTCATGGAAGCCGGGTTCTGCCACAGAATTAAAACAAAAAAGGTAATTGTGATTTTTTTTTTTTAATCTCTCAGTTCAGACTTTATCGCAATTCTGAGAGAAAAAAAAAATCTGCCAGATGTACACTTTTTTTCCTTGCATTTCCAAGTTTAAATCTCACAATTGTTTTATTATTATTATTTTTACCAGAATAAAAAAATTAAAAAAGGTAATAATGACTTTTTATCCCGTGAGTTATGAGTTTTTGTCTTGGAATTATGACCTCCTTCTTAGAATTGCAAGAAAATGTCAAATTGTGAGACTTTATTATTATTATAATTTTTTATCCTGTGGCAGAAATGGGTCTCCATAGAGATTCGCCTGTAAGAGGAAAGCTGAAGCAGGCTTTATTGTATTAAAATCCTGATCTTTTCCCTGAAATGTTCTTTAATTCATTTTTCTTTGAAACAATGTACGGTGACAAGAACTATTCAAATAAAATTGGCTTGACTTACAATGATCTTTCATCAGTGTGTCCCAGATTGACTGCTCTTAGTGTTTCTGCAGTATATAGTACAGTATACACTGAGCATCCCATAATGCAATGTGCTTGACTTGACCCTTCATTTATGACCACTAAAGTGGAAATGAAATATATTTACAAAGTATACTTTAAAAAGATTAATATAGACTATAGTTAGTGTATTTTTTGTTGTTGCAAAATTGGATAGAAATGCAAAAAACGTTTATTATTACACATTGATGGCCAATATTAATGCAAAGATTGTGTATCTTTACAGTTTAATAATATTATAATATTTAATATTATTGCATTAAGAGTTTTTAACAGCACTTCTCAAACATTCAAGCTATTATTTTTAAATTTTGCAAAAATGAGCTCTACCCATTTCGTGTTGAACAGTGAGCTTTTGAAGCATTATGTGTTTGTAATTATATTAATGCAACATATGTTATGACTATAACAGAAAAAAAACACAAAAAGGGGTAAACATATGCAAAATAAACAAGTGAAAATAAAATAAATTCTATAATTTAAAAAACGCATGATAATAATAATAATAAAGTAGTGATAACATTAAGAAATCTATATAGAATCATTACCAAAAAAAATCAAATTTTGTTTCAAGAATCTGTCACTTTTTTTATTACTAGTTAAATTGAACAAAAAGATTTGAGAAGTGACCTCAGTCAAAAAAATGAGAGCAGGACGTGAGCCATAAAAACATTTGTTTATGCATACACAATTGTGGATATCAAATTTTGTTTCAAGAATCTGTCACTTTTTTTATTACTAGTTAAATTGAACAAAAAGATTTGAGAAGTGAGTCTACCTCAGTCAAAAAAATGAGAGCAGGACGTGAGCCATAAAAACATTTGTTTATGCATACACAATTGTGGATATATTCCCTAGACTTTTTAGAAGTGTCAGTAACAAATAATATCTTTAAATTGAAACATTGATAAAAATATTGGCATGACGCCGGTGGGCGGCGCTTAGGCGAACGTGGTGACGTATGTCGGCTGCGTCCTCCAATGAACTGTCGCGCCGAACGCGCGAAATTTGAATTCATCAGGAAGCGTTAAACGTTTCCACACAGAAGTCAGTCAGTGATGTTGATGTTCATCTAAAACGCGATTAATCTACAATAATTCTCATTTACTGCCTCAGATATTCTCACATGAGCATTAGGTGAGCATACATCTAATCTTCTTTCAAACGGAGCTGAAAGTGTTTGTTTAACGCGACCGTTATGAGCTCGACGGTAACGTTAAATAACGAGGGAAATTGTCAAACTGGAACATTTCTGCTATAACATTGTCAATAACGTTAATTAATCTCATTATGAGTGATTTTAGAAGCGATGTCGATTTAAATATTAAGCCTGTTTGTATAGCGATATGATTAATTTGCTGTGTCATGGTCAAATGTTTACAGTTTGCCGCGCGTCAGTTAATCAGTTTAACGGATTCACCTCACAAATACATTTAAAGTTTATGGTTCGCTATTAATATTTTAGTTTATTTGATTAATTTGTTCTGATACGCCTTATAAATTTCCTGTCGTGTGACAAATTAATTTTAAAAATAAAAAATGTTAATTTTGCTTTTTAGTTAATATGTACGTTAACTGTGTGTACAATACTTTTTGTTTAAAATGATTTTACACGAACTATAAAAATGTCACAATGTCAACTACTGTATACAGATATGTTGTATTATATAATTAAGCTTTTAGATATTTGAGGTTTTAACACTTTAGATACCTGCATTATGATTATAGTGTTTAAAAACAACTTGCCTGTATTATCATTGCAGCACTGATAAAGTGTCTTAAATCCTATGTTTGGGCATCATAGGCATATTCCCATAATTGCTGTCTGGATCTAGGGGTGTGCGATATTGACAAAAAATAATATCTCGATATTTTCATAATTGGATCGGCAGCTGACTTGTATTTGACATGCGTGTTGTATTGACTATTGCTCATGTTTGTCCTGCAGTGATGTTGAAGTTTAAATATGGAGGCCACGTCAGTGTTAAAGATCTGTCTGCTGTGGACTCCATCACCAGCCGCTGCGCTCGACTCAATCAGCTGCTGCAGGTGAGCTCTCATCACCGCTTTAGTACGTCTGAGGCTTCAGATCATCTGTATAATAGCATGCCACTAAACTATGGTAGAATAACATTAGCAGATATACACATTTAGAAGGACACACGAATGAGGTCCAATTCTTTTACTGCAATCTTTTTTTGTCAGACTGTGGCTAATATTGGCGAGCATTTAGCAATATTTCTTATGCAAATGTCCTGTTTCAGTGGAAGATACATCAGCACGTAAAAAAAAGAAACCTGTGCCTCGTCATTTTGTGGGTCTTAATTGAGTGTCGTTCACGATCACAGCTGGTCTTGCCATGCGTTTGGTTGTCTGTATCTGAATTTGAAGCTGTTATTGCATTGCTGTGAAATGTGGCACGGCCCTGCTTCTTAAAGGGAAAAAAATCTGCTGATTTGGCTTAATATTATCTAATTTGATGATGGCTGTGTGTTTAAATATCAGTAAAAATTCCCATGGCATACAGTTTATGCCATGTTTTTCTATTAAGGTTTTTCACCTTTTTCACTTATACAAGAAAGCATTTGTCTAACTACTTTTAAATCAAGTCTTAAAACGTATCTATAAATGAGCTGTTTATGATCGGTCTTAATAAACTGGGTTCACTTGAAGAGCAGTGAATGGGAGAGTACCACAAATATATTTTTTGCATTACCATTTGCACAAATAGCAAAATAAAAACTCCACGATAGTGTTTTCATGACTTTCAATAAAATAAAAAAAACGAGAACGATGTCAAATTTACCGTCCTTCCCAGAGACGCTGCATTAGAAACACCCTCGCGTTAGCGTTAACTAGTTTTTTTGTAATTTGATGCAAATTTTTTATGTTATAAATGTACATACATTAAAAAAAATACAAATATGAAAAACTTTTGAGGATTTACGATGCTGATGACCGTTAAACGCTTCATCACAGTCTTGTGGAAGGGGTCCATTATTATTATTTTCAAATTATATTTATATAAAATTTAATGCACTTATTTAATGACAAAGAAGTATTCAAAATGCATCATTTAATTTACAATCTGCAAAGGAGTGGCCAAAGTGTAAATCAAGATAATGCCTTGAATCGTTCATGTATGTGAAAAAGGGCTGATAATTGAACAAATAGCTGTAATATGGCTCAGATTCAGACAGGAATCACGTCTTTGTGGTGTTTTTTGCTGCTTAAGAGAGAATCCGAGACTACTTCTCCAGGTTGAAAGCAAAAATGCTATAAAATGCATTACATTTTGTGAGAAAATACTGACATGCTCCCGCAAAACATATTCTATTTCTATATACATTTTGTGTTGTAAAATGAATGTTTGTGGTTTTTCAGGGAAAGTGCAGCGCGTCGGGTGTTTCCAGAGAAACTCTGATTGATGCTTTTCTGCTGCTCTATCAAGAGTGCGCCACGCCAGAGCTCATGAAGATCAAACATGTGGCCAACTTTGTCAATAAATGTAAGCGCCTTAATATGGAATCAGTCAAATAGCCATTTAGTCTGTGTTTTCATTGTATTGTGACCGTTTGTGTGTGTCAGATTCTGAATTAGTGGCTGAAGTTCAGGAACTGCTTCCTGGTAAGAAGGATTTTGAGGTGAGGGGCATCGTGGGAAGGGGACACTTCTCCGAGGTGCAGGTGGTGAAGGAGAAAGCTACAGGAGATGTGTACGCCATGAAGATCATGGACAAAACCAGCCTGCGTTCACAGGACAATGTGAGTCTCCTCCAAACCTGAAGTGTTACGCTGCGTCCTAACCAAGAGTGATGTGGTGCAAACCTTGTTTTGCTCCTCAAAAAAATAACATAAATCATATATCAACTCAACAATCTGGACTAGTTTGTCAATTCATTTAGTTTGCTTAAAGGGGACCTATTATGCCTCTTTTTACAAGATGTAAATTAAGTCTCTGATGTCCGCAGAGTGTGTATGTGACGTTTTAGCTTAAAATACTCTACAGATTTTTTTTTTATAGCTTGTTTAAGTTGCCACTTTTAGGGTATGAGACCAAACGTGCTGTTTTTGTCTTTGTCCCTTTAAATGCAAATGAGCTGGTGCTCCCCGCCCCCTTTTCAGAAGAGGGCGGAGCTTCAAGAGCTAATGCTTCCCTAATGCTCCCGCCAACACACAACAATCTCACACTGAAACTGTCAGAAACTTTCAAGCGATTGACTCGCGTTGCTTTCATATGCATTTTTTAACTACCACATTCCTATTTACGATCGTTCTGGCAGCATGCGAAGGCAGAAAACAGGCATATCTTTAGCAAAATTAGCCTTACAGAGTGCCAAGAAGCTCTTTCAGAAAGGCAATTTGAAAACAGTATGAAGTGCTTACTTTGAATCTGACATTCGCCCACGAAGCGTTGGTGTTGATCCCTCTTTCAGAATCAGACATTGTGAAAATCCAGCGTTTGTGAGGCAGTCCGGTGTAAAATGATTGACTTGGCTATCGTTTTTTTTTTCGGTTCATTTCCTTCGAAAATGAAATTTAACCACAGTGTCCTTAGTGGCTCAGATGGAGGGATGTTCATTGGTGCATCCCAAAACACAACACTTGTAATGCCTGTGTTTATGCTGATAGGGCAGAGAGCATCACAAATGGGTGGGACTTTTTCCATATGGTGACGTGTACCTAGGGTGAAATCTGGAATCGCTTGTTCTGAGAGACTGTTTATGATTTATTGGGATTATAAAAAAATGAGTGGGTGGATTTTTACCAATAAAGACTGGTTGTTTTCACACACTGCAGCCACACAACTGAGTTCAAACTGTTTTTTGCATAATAGGTCCCCTTTAAACCCAGCCCCTTTCTTATAATCCACTGTAAGCTCTCATTCAGATCTGCCTCTTTTAAGAGGCATGTCCACTTAACAACATCCAATCAACGACCGACAGATAGAACCAAGTCCCCGCCCTAAATTTTTTCCTTTTTCAATAATAATCCAGTCGCTCCGATGTATTTCACCATACGGATGAAAAGATATGTTGCTACCTCCGGTTCATCATGATTTTAAAATATGTTTTGATTTGCTGAGTTTTTCACACAGCATTTCATTTCAGTGTGGACAGACAATTTACTTGGTAATTTGGTAAATTACTTGGTCACAGTTCACCTGGTTAGGACAAGCAAAGATGAGATCTAGTTTGCTTGCTTCTGAGCACTAAACAAAAATAAATTATCTTACACAAACAATATGTGAGCTGTGCTTTATGAATTGTTACACTATTGACAATAAATATTTTGTGCCTGCAAAATTTCTTTAAAATTGATAATGTGACTGTACCTTAACACCAGCCAACACTCCTGGTTTTCTGCTAGTTCTTGCTGTTTTTGTGTGCAGCGTGCTTCATTGAATGAACTGTTAAGTGCAATCACTGTCCTTGAGTAAGAAATCCAGTCTCCGCTTACTCCAGGATGATTTCCACCGTAATAAATGCATAACAGCATCCACTAAATGAGTAATTGAGTTAACTAGTATCTGTTGCATGTATATCAGGATCTCATTAAAAATGCTTTCTTCTCTGTCTTGTAAAGGTGGCATTCTTTGAGGAAGAGCGAAGCATCCTGGCCTTGAACCCAAGTCCCTGGATCCCTCAGCTCCAGCACGCTTTCCAGAACCAGGACTATGTCTATCTGGTGAGTGAGTCTGGTTTAACCTATAGTAGATTTTCTCTAGGCTGCTGGAGTTTCCTCTGCTCTGAGTAATGATTTCGCGTGTGATTGTGATCTGACCCAACTAATAGTGTAAGTTTGTTCTTTAAAAGAGATCTGATGCAGCGATTGCACAGAACGGAACAGCTTGCGCTAAAACGAAAACAAAGTTACACTAGCGGTGCGCCAACTTAAAATACTGTGCTTATCAGAGACACGGAGGCTACTACACACACTAGATTAACTATGACAGAGGAACCAAACAGCGATCCTTTATTTTCACCAGAGAAATGACTGAAGTCGATAGTGTGGGACCATTTTGGGTACACCAAGAATGACCAGGGTGTCATTTAAATAAAACTGCTGCTAAAGAGCGAATACACGGCTTTAAACTATTTTAATGCACGATGTGAAGGCAAGACTGACGCGAAGCTACAACTCGTTAACTCGGTATTCTGCCCAATTCAGATCAGACAGATGAAATGGTGTGGTAAGATCACATTTAGTTGAATTAATTATAACATTTAGCTACTTGAATTAATTATTCGATCGAGAGAGAGAGACAGGGTGTGTGTGAACCTGCGTCAGCACGTCTCTCGTCTCTAGTTATTTTCAAAAGGGAAATACTGACATGTTTACAGAGCAGAGGTCACCTTTTTAATTCCAATTGGAGAGATAGACATTTGTTTGTCTTTATTATTATTATTTTGTGCTGTATTATTGGTTACGGTGTTATTTCTGTTTCTAAAGTAAGCAATAAATAACACTTTATTTTCTAAAGAGTGTCCATGTGATTTTATACAATAATAATTTTGTGAAACTAATAAATGTATAATAATCGTGGAATCGTGATTATTTCTCAGACAATAATCGTACCAACAAAATCTATAATCGTTGCATCCCTAGATGCAACACATTTCCAACCATAAGTTACTGAAATGAAACTGCATGAGTATCAGAACTTCCTTGAGCTTCTTGGATGGGAATTATATACAGAAACTGAGATTAATGTTTTAATTTAGCCAAAAGTAAATGTTGTGATTATGTAATCTAACTTGCCAATTAATAGCGTAAGTCTGTTCTTTGAAAAGACTGTGTGAGTGATATGTTGACATGTCAGGCTGTTGAAATACTGTTCAATATATTACAATTAAATCCTAATCTAATGACAAACAATATATCTTTGGAAAGGTCTAAGACTCCTAAATAGATATTTTACCACTGTTTGTTGTTAAAAATTATGTAGGAACAGTAATAGATTAATTTATTAGTGCACCTAAAAACATATACATCATAACAGGAGTTCTGACCTTTGTCACAAAAATAATTTTTCGTTTCATTTTTCCTTATCACATGTTTTAGTATATTATGTGATCACAAAAATAATTTTTCGTTTCATTTTTCCTTATCACATGTTATTTATCATCATAAATTTATATATCATTTGAAAGCTTAAAACAGGGCTGTCCAAACTCGGTCCTGGAGGGCCGGTGTCCTGCAGAGATTAGCTCCAACTTGCCTCAACACACCTGCCTGGAAGTTTCTATGTCTAGTAAGAGCTTGATTAGCTGGTTCAGGTGTGTTTAATTAGGGTTGGAGCTAAACTCTGCAGGACACCGGCCCTCCAGGACCCAGTAAAACCTCAAAATTCATCCTGTGAAAACCATTTTGAAATCGGACATTGCTGGTTATTTTGTGATGGAAGTAATATTGAGAGAGAAAACATTTGTGGCAGAAAAATGCATCCCAAAAAATTCATTGGAGTTTGGGTGTCACCCGGTGGCTATTTTTGGTCTAACGCCTAAACAAAATTGCATAGAAACCTCATTTTTTTTTATCAACTTCAAATTTGGAACGCAACTTATTTAGACATATGGCTTTAATTTTATAGCAATTTTGGATTAAAAACTATTTTGTAAAATATTTATTTTATATAAAATATTATAAAAATAGTACAGTACATTTTCTTTACAGTAAATGTAAACTTCTATAACTTTTTATACTTTCATTTTTTGAAATGACTTCTTTAGAAAGAGACCAACCTTAGGTCTGTATTCAAAAGCGTTCATGAATTACAACAATTTAAGTTTGAATGGTGCACTTTCAAAAAGGGGGGGGGGCAGTTAAGAGGTTAACCAGTGCAGTTTTCTTTCTTGGGTTGATGCATTTTCTTATGCAACAGGAAGTTTGAGTGGCGCATATCAAAGGATTTATTGTTTAGATTTGTGTTGGTTCATAGTAGATGTAGATGAAACTAGGATGTTGTTTTTTTTTTTTTTTTACGTCCATCCATGATGCACTTCACCTTTAAAAGGTAGAAAAACATGATCCGGCTGCTTTATTTAGCTAAAACTCCCTTTGTGTCAGCGGCGGGGCGTAACACGGCGCTTTGTCTGTCTTTCTAATGGATGTTTGTGATCATGGCAGGTGACAATACAGCGAATGTTCACGGTGTTCTTGCCCTGCTCCGTACAAACCGTGTCTGCGTCTTTCTTCTGTAGAGCTACAGTCTGACCTGAAGATGAGGACATGAAGTTTACTTCACAGTTTAGATTCAGAATTATAGAGAATATTTCCTGTAGAGAGAGACATGCGAGTTTAAAAAATCATCAGACGCGACACGTTTCCATTCACATGTTAATGCTGCACGAGGATCAGAACTTCCTTGAACTGGATTTATGGGGCTACCAGTTAATAATAATACTTATATATTTATATTTTATATACCTTAAGGTCACTTTTTGAATACATAAAACGTAAGACAAATACATAATCCAAGCACAACAAACAATACAGAGGCAGAAACGAGAAACAATTTGATGTGGGAAATGCGACAGAATTTTGTTAGTGATGCACCGAAATGAGCTATTTTCACTGAAACAAAATAAAAGTTTTATCCAAATTTAGGTAAAAATACATTTCCAGTAATTCAGTTTGGGTAAATGAACTCGAAATGCTGTTCAGTAAAGTTCTTTGGAAACACTCTGCCACTATTTCAGCTGAACAAATTTTACATATTGTTATTTTAGGGTAATATATTTATTAGTGCTGTCAAACGATTAATCGCATCCAAAATAAACGTGCATCCCTAATGTTTATATATTAAATATATTTATATATAATTGTAATTATGTGAATATAAATATATACATGTAAACATTTTCAAAATATGTACTATTTATGTGTGTCTTTATATATGCATAATAAATATACACAATACACACACATATACTGAGTAAACACAGTTTTATTTTGGATGCTATTTTGCATTAATATTAATATCATATAATATTATTATATTAATAAAATATTTTAATTTTCAATTGCCATAACTTCAGTGCATAACAATCAGTTAGGAAAAACTGATAGTTATGCATATTTACGACTATATCTGACCCTGGAGCACAAAACCAGTCATAAGGGTCAAATTTTTTAAATTGAGATTTATACATCATCTGCAGTGTTTCCCCTGCAATTATTTTAGGGGGGCGGCCCGCCCCCCCAATGGCACCCCCCTTGAAGGTCAAGTTAATTTTATTTAATTATATTTTCTCTATAGCGCCAGATCACAACAGAAGTAATTTAAAGTTACCTTTCTTATAAAACATGTCTATACCTTGTTCTTTCATTAAGCAAACTAAATAGCCTTATGTTATTTATCTTATTGACACGACGGCATGTCATTTCAGTCTCTACGTTATGGTCGCGCTCTCTGTATCACACACACACACACACACACACACAAGTAAGCTCACTCCGATTCATATTTAAATATGAATTCTGCGTGTCTCTGTGTTAATGAACGGCGCAGACGCGCGGTTTTGTGTAGAATTTGGTTACAATAAAACATAAGGTTGGACAAATAAAACATTTCATAGGGCACTAAACGTAATATTTGTTAAACTTTTAATAAGTTTCATGATTTTAATTAATTAGACATGCTTTTTGATTAATAAAATGTAATTTAACCATTAAAAAGGAGTCCAGAAAAAAAAAAACGAAATCTACCCCTCGAAGCCGTAAACCTAGGGGAAACACTGATCTGTAAGCTGAATAAATCAGCTTTTCATTGATGTATGGTTTGTTAGGATCGGACAATATTTGGCTGAGATGCAACTATTTGAAAATCTGGAGTCTGAGGGTGCAAAAAAATCTAAATATTGAGAAAATCATCTTTAAAGTTGTTCAAATGAAGTTCTTAGCAATGCATATTACTAATCAAACATTAAGTTTTTATATATAATTACGGTAGGAAGTTTACAAACTATCTTCATGGAACATAATCTTCACTTAATATACTAATGATTTTTGGCATAAAAGAAAGATGTATAATTGTGACCCATACAATGTATTGTTGGCTATTGCTACAAATATCCCCCAGCGACTTAACACTGCTTTTGTGCTCCAGGGTCACATATGTTTGTTCAGGGAATCCCTAATTTGATTAAACAGCACCGGACAATATTTGGCTGAGATGCAACTATTTGAAAATCTGGAGTCTGAGGGTGCAAAAAAATCTAAATATTGAGAAAATCATCTTTAAAGTTGTTCAAATGAAGTTCTTAGCAATGCATATTACTAATCAAACATTAAGTTTTGATATATTTACGGTAGGAGATTTACAAAATATCTTCATTGAACATGATTGAACATTAATATCCTAATGATTTTTGGCATAAAAGAAAGATGTATAATTGTGACCCATACAATGTATTGTTGGCTATTGCTACAAATATCCCCCAGCGACTTAACACTGCTTTTGTGCTCCAGGGTCACATATGTTTGTTCAGGGAATCCCTAATTTGATTAAACGGCACTTATAATTACAACATTGTCTGTTTTGAATCAGTGTTACAGTATTATTAATGTGTGTTTTAGTGTAATATTGCACAGACAGTGATTACGCAGTATCTGTGGGGTGTTGTGGAGGCTTTCCAGCTTCTCATGAGGGCAAACGCATGAAGCTCAAAGTGACTAAAGAGACTGTTTTCTATTTCTGCCACCTCCCTCGTTCCAGACGCCCCCAGCAAAAGAGGGGGAAAAACAGAAATCTGTCTTTACCCGAGCGATGCGCTGAAAAGACCCTCGCTAGCTTGTTGCTAGGATACCTGGGCTTGCCGTTCGTGTCCCGCCGGCTTTGCTTTCCATTCATGTTCTCTCGTCTGTGTTTGTGTGGGCGTGTGTATGTGTGTTTTCATGCACCGTTCTGTGTGTTTGTGTGTGTGTGTGGTGCTGGTTTGCCCCAGAGCCGTCACACAGGGGCAGATCTCATCTGGAGCATGTGCGGAGTTCGTTTCAGCTTTAGTAACGGTGTGGAGGGAAGTTTCTGATGAAGAGCGCAGTCGAGGGACTCGTGATGATTCTGCCTGCGCGTGTGTGTGTGTGTGTGTGTGTGTGTGTGTATATGTTGTTTTTACCACCGAATGTGATCAGATACAACAAATCATCTGAGCTGTGGTGGAAATGTTCTTGAGATAAAGGAGAAAAATGACAGAATTGCTGTGTGTCGCATGTAAACGCACTGGACGTTGTTAGTAGATGAATTAAAGCAGTGTGTGAAGTGTGTTTTAATGAGAGAACGAGTCTTGTATAATCTCTCGGGAATTTCGGGACATCATTTGAATGATTCTGATCACTTTCATGTTCCAGTAAAATGCTATTCTGCATTTATTAAAATGTCTTATTGATGTATCAGTCAGACGAGACTCTGCTGATGCTCAATTAGCGCTGCAGCGCTGCTGTAAATCACCAAATAATCACAATAAATAATTAACTGTTTACATTTGCATACATTCATTCTTGTGCTGGAGTCTGTGAGGTTCATACATCAGAAATATCTCTGTTTACATGTTCAGATCTATTATAGAGTAATTAATTTGAGCCTGTGGTGTGGTTTCAGGCTGATATTGTGGCAGATACTGTGCCTATAAATAACCACGCTGTCATTCATATACTGCTCTCTCTGTGCTTTTCTCTGCTGTTTTTCTTTGGGTTTGCACATACGCTGCTCTCTCAAGATGCAGTTTTTAAGCTAATCAGCTAATTAGAATGGTAATGGTGTAATCACAAGATTTTATTTATTATGTGTATGTGTGATCGAGACGAGTGGCTGCTAATTGAACCAACCGGACGGAGATGTTTTGTGCTATAATAGATTCACTTACAGGTGTTTATTATTACGCAAGATCACGTTGTGAGGTCTGCTGTACACCTGATGCTCAGTTACTGTAAACTCGTTATGTGCTCATTACATTCACTTCTGAGGCACTCGGACTGTCATTTCATTGGATAAAATGTCAAAACAAGTGTCATTTATAAAGAAAGATTGCACACTTTACAAAACATTTGTAAAAGAGGTTTTAAAATCAAAACCCTAGCTGATTAAATGCAAAAGTGATTTGTTTAGTATTTTGCTATTTCTAATGCCATGATATTTACAATTTTTTTTAAGTTTGACTGAAGTGGCCAAAAAACGTTTGAGATTTAAAAAAAAAAATGTTTTTGACTGAATCCATTGCATCAAATGCTGTTCATGTGTTCATGTTTTGTCCAGGTGATGGAGTTTCTGCCCGGCGGTGACCTCATGGCTTTGATGAACAGATATGAAGATCAGTTAGACGAGTCTATGGCTCAGTTTTACCTGGCGGAGCTCGTGCAGGCCATTCACTCGGTCCATCAGATGGGATACGTGCACAGGTACAACGAAACACACACTATTATCTTTGTTAAATAGCAAAATCCTTTAGTTTGTCCCAGCCATTACCATGATTTACTATTTTCTAATGCTAGAAAGGTATTACACATTCTCTTTCTGTTGAACATTTGACTGATGTTTTTTTGTGTTTTTATTTTATTTTTCCTGGAAGAGAGGAATTGTAAATGTGTTGTCCTACTAAAAGTTAATTTTAAGACTTCAGTTTTAATTTCATAGACTTAACAGAGAGATTCATTTAATTTAATTTAATCTTATTTAATTTTATTATATTTTATTTTAAATGTTAATCAAATTAAAATGAACTAAGATAAAATAAAATGAATTAAAATTAAATAAGATAAAATTAAATTAAAATTGTATTATTTTATTTTATTTTATTTATTTTATTTTAAAGGTTAGTAAAATCCCCTAGTAAAAAGTAGAGGATTTAGTTCTTACTAAATCCTCTCGTTCTTGTTTCTGGTCCTCATTCATTTCTGCTTCTCTTTCTTTTGTCAGAGATATTAAACCAGAGAACGTTCTGATCGACCGGACGGGTCACATTAAACTGGTCGACTTTGGATCGGCAGCCAGACTGACTTCTAACAGAACGGTAATGAGTGTGAAGACGTCATTCTGATGTCAACTTATTCAGAGAGCAGCCTTTCGATCTGTTCAGGAAGGACCAATCATGTTTGATATCAGTTGAATATGTTTAAATGTGGTGTTAATGGACTATGTTACACATCCACTTTAAACAGTCAGAGTTTGGACACAGATTAATTGAATGGTGTGGTGTTATCTGGGGCAGGTCACATGCTCCAAACTCCCGGTGGGCACTCAAGACTTCCTGGCCCCTGAGATCCTGTCCACGCTCAGTGGAGGGCCGACGTGCAGCTACGGCCCCGAGAGCGACTGGTGGTCCCTGGGCATCATCGCTTATGAAATGATCTACATGAAATCGCCCTTCGCTGACAGCACGTCCACAAAAACCATCAACAACATCATGAACTTTCAGGTGAATCTAGCAGCTTCTGCTGAGGGTGTGATGTTTGGAAGTTCAGTCTGAATTACACTATTTGTCTTCCAAGATAATAGTTGCTTTAATGAGTAGGTTCAAAACACGGATTCACTGATTAGTTTGCATTCCAGAATTTTTCATTTTGATTTTACAAGTTGTTTAGTAAAAATATGTGGTTTTATAATGCATATATGTATAATGCATGATTCCATAAGATTTTTCTTTTTATTCAATGATAAACAATGTGAAATCATGCCAGCATTATGTTTAACTTTTAATAATTAAATATATATATATATATATATAGCACTGGAAAATCAGTTGATATCATATGACAGCATTTGCAGTCACACTCTGATGACAAACTATGTTTATGGGAAAATAAAAAGCCATCATATGTTTATTAATGCATTAACTTACACACACACACACACACAGACACACACACACTCGTGATCCTCTGGGGGGCAGCGGGTGGATTTCTGTGGAATTAGTCAGATTATGGTGTGCAGGAGTTCTCTCAGAGAGAAGGGCTCAGATAGTCACACAGCCAAATCCTAATGAGATAACACCACATGAGCACACACACACGCTCTCACACACTCACTCTCACACACACACACACTCACACACTCTCTCACACACACACACACACACACACACACACACACTGATGTGTCCTCACATCCTCAGTGAGGATGTTCAGTCCGTGATTCAGAACAATGACTCTTGTGTTTGATTCAGACTGATTCATCATCTGTTTGACTGATTTATTAAAGAACTAGGCCTATGCTGACTGATGTGTTTATGAACAGAATGGCGTTTTGCATTGTATAGCCTATTGTTTTTTTTGCACTCAGCAAAGTAGGGGTGTAAGAAAATATCGATACACGTGAGTATTGTGATATTTTGTTTGGCGATACTGTATTGATTCTCAAACGCAATATCGATATTTAAAAAAAAATCATACAAGATTCATGGCAGTTGTTTTGTTTTGAGTTTATATCCCAACAGCTAGATAGCAGTCGTCTTATTTCTGAACTCGGTGTACAAAGCTGAAGTGTGGCATTATTTCGGCTTTTGTGGTAATGTCTGCCCCGGGACCAGAGGTTGCGTTAACCGAAAATGTTCTGTCAATGACGGAATTTTTTTTAGCAGTGATGAAAAAATCTGAAGGCCATCCGTAACTTTGACCGATTACACTGAGGGTGAGCTATTGTAATTTATAACTCTAATTCTCACCCCTGTCCAGTGTGGCAGCAGAGCGCGGGGTCATCAGCCTCCAGATCAAAAATAAAACTGTCACCAGTCTTTTGCTATGCCTTTGATTATGTACAGGTGAGTACCCACTAGTAAAGCAAAAGAGATGATCAGTTCATGTGCGCTGCCACTTCGCTTGATCTGAGGTGTCTACAGCGATCCATCACGCCACATATGCACACAGAATTTAAAATCTAAGACTGTTTAATATCAAAAGTAACAACGCACAGAGCTTAGCCCATTGCGATTTACTAGATGGGAGACGCACTGTATGTACTGTTCATTCATCAACTAAAAACAGAATCGATTGGGATTTAAGAATCGATATTGGTTCATAAAAATTAGAATCTATTAAAATCGATTTTTTTATTTTTTTTTACCCAGCCCTAGCATTTGTTTTGTTGTTTTTAGTGGCCTCCGCTGTCACTGCGGGTTTTGATGTTGAACATGAAAAGTGAAGCACAGTCTCTGTTCATCTGTTCTCTACTTAAATGCATAAGCCTATATGCTCGTCCTGTAGGTTCATTATTAAAAATGAAAATGTGAGAATGTTTTGTGCAGTTGGGGCGGTGTTCGTGTTGTGATCTCGGCGATTCCATGCGGAACATAAATACAAACTGAAAAACCTGTGAAATCCAAGTTAAAATGTTCTGAGAATGTTCAACATCTTTATATATTTTATATCTTTATATATTTATATATGTTTTGCTTTCTTTAGGAATCCTGCAAGCACTTTACTTTTCATTGGTATTAAGCAGATGTGTCTGTCTTTTGTTCAGATCAAAATGTTATGACATTTGTAATCTTAACCTGTGAACCTTTTAAAGCAGGGTCAAAAATATATATGGTCTGTTTATAACTAAAGAATCCTGCAAGCACTTTACTTTTCATTGGTATTAAGCAGATGTGTCTGTCTTTTGTTCAGATCAAAATGTTATGACATTTGTAATCTTAACCTGTGAACCTTTTAAAGCAGGGTCAAAAATATATATGGTCTGTTTATAACTAAAGAATCCTGCAAGCACTTTACTTTTCATTGGTATTAAGCAGATGTGTCTGTCTTTTGTTCAGATCAAAATGTTATGACATTTGTAATCTTAACCTGTGAACCTTTTAAAGCAGGGTCAAAAATATATATGGTCTGTTTATAAAAGCTTACATTTTATACATTTAACTAAAGAATCCTGCAAGCACTTTAATTTTCCCCCCTTTACTCGTACTGCACAAAAAGTGGTTCAATAACGTTGAATGTTACAGGGACTGATTAATGCAAATGCAGATCCCACTGTGTTCTGGTTAAATTTATTTATTTATTTTTTTGCTAAGATTTGCATATGGTGGTGTGTTCTTAATAACAGCTTTCCTAAAATCATATCCTATTCCTAAAATAAGAAATATCCCAATATATCGTCTTGCTTACAGTATTGCAATGTATTGCAACATATCGTATCGCAACCACTGTATCGTCGTGATACAGATGTGGCCTTTAAAAATGCGATCCACAGGGAAAGGGATCCCATGACCTGCCCCGCAGCAAGACGCGGCCCGTTGTGAAGTTCTCTGGCACATGAAGTACATTACCAGTAGGGGGCAGTCGTGTTTCATTCTCAGTAGAGCCCTGCATTTCAGCCCGGGCTGGCGGGCCCTGACTTTTTTACGCCCCTCGGGGCCAGGCTTCGGGCCAATTTTCACGTCATAGTTCAGATGCGGGCCGGGCCTCGGGAATGTTTTAGGCTTCTCCTTATTTTTATATTTTAGACATACATCAGTTAGTGATGAAAAAAATTGCCGTGCTGGTGGAATCCACATGAGACCGTGCTACTGCAACAATTACCTTAAATGTGTCAGGGGGAAATAGTAAGTAGATATTTGAATTATTTACTAATAAACTAGTGTTTTCTGAGTCTGTGTCGCAAGGATGAAGCTGTCGATCCTGACTCGCCATCTCTTCAGACGCGCCTTTAGAGAGAAGTGCATCTTTACGGATTATGATTATAATGAAAGAGTTTTTGTTTTTGATTTGTTTTATTACGTTTAGTAATTTAAAGCTTTCTATAGATATATTTATCAAGTCTGTGAGGCATGTATTCGCTGAGTTTCGGGCCGGTTCATTTTTGTGAAGCGCTCCTGTTCAAGACGAGACGGCAGAAAGCGCATCATGTTTGTTTTCTTAATTTTATAAAAGCATGTTTTGTTGATATTGTGAGTGCACACAAATAAAAGTAGACCCTTTACAGTTCCGAATTATGTATTACTCTTACCTTTATGAGCAAAAATGACGTTTTATATGAATGTATCTCTGAAGGGAACCGACTGTCTTCAGAATAGTTTAGATGGCATTTTTATCTGATAAAGTAGCGTTCATGAGCGGAGCTGCTTTGTTTACAGCCATTACTGGAGAAACCGCTAGTTCCACTGCTCTCACAGCGCCTCCTGCTGGCAGACAAGCAGTTTGCATTTTCAATAATAAACCCATTTCCAGCAACTTTTCTGAAGCACTTCTGAAGCAACTCGGAGCATGTTTCATACTCGTTATCCTGGTTAATGCACGTTTCAATCTATGAGAATAATCAGCCTACACTACCAGTCAAAGATTTTTGAACTGCAAGATTTTTAATGTTTCTTAAAGAATTATCTTCTGCTCACCAAGCCTGCATTTATTTGATCCAAAATGCACCAAAAGCAGTAACATTTTGAAATATTTTTACTATTTAAAATAACTGCTTTCTATTTGAATATATTTTAAAATGTAATTTATTCATGTGATCAAAGCTATGTTTATAACTAAAGAATCCTGCAAGCACTTTAATTTTCCCCCCTTTACTCGTACTGCACAAAAAGTGGTTCAATAACGTTGAATGTTACAGGGACTGATTAATGCAAATGCAGATCCCACTGTGTTCTGGTTAAATTTATTTATTTATTTTTTTGCTAAGATTTGCATATGGTGGTGTGTTCTTAATAACAGCTTTCCTAAAATCATATCCTATTCCTAAAATAAGAAATATCCCAATATATCGTCTTGCTTACAGTATTGCAATGTATTGCAACATATCGTATCGCAACCACTGTATCGTCGTGATACAGATGTGGCCTTTAAAAATGCGATCCACAGGGAAAGGGATCCCATGACCTGCCCCGCAGCAAGACGCGGCCCGTTGTGAAGTTCTCTGGCACATGAAGTACATTACCAGTAGGGGGCAGTCGTGTTTCATTCTCAGTAGAGCCCTGCATTTCAGCCCGGGCTGGCGGGCCCTGACTTTTTTACGCCCCTCGGGGCCAGGCTTCGGGCCAATTTTCACGTCATAGTTCAGATGCGGGCCGGGCCTCGGGAATGTTTTAGGCTTCTCCTTATTTTTATATTTTAGACATACATCAGTTAGTGATGAAAAAAATTGCCGTGCTGGTGGAATCCACATGAGACCGTGCTACTGCAACAATTACCTTAAATGTGTCAGGGGGAAATAGTAAGTAGATATTTGAATTATTTACTAATAAACTAGTGTTTTCTGAGTCTGTGTCGCAAGGATGAAGCTGTCGATCCTGACTCGCCATCTCTTCAGACGCGCCTTTAGAGAGAAGTGCATCTTTACGGATTATGATTATAATGAAAGAGTTTTTGTTTTTGATTTGTTTTATTACGTTTAGTAATTTAAAGCTTTCTATAGATATATTTATCAAGTCTGTGAGGCATGTATTCGCTGAGTTTCGGGCCGGTTCATTTTTGTGAAGCGCTCCTGTTCAAGACGAGACGGCAGAAAGCGCATCATGTTTGTTTTCTTAATTTTATAAAAGCATGTTTTGTTGATATTGTGAGTGCACACAAATAAAAGTAGACCCTTTACAGTTCCGAATTATGTATTACTCTTACCTTTATGAGCAAAAATGACGTTTTATATGAATGTATCTCTGAAGGGAACCGACTGTCTTCAGAATAGTTTAGATGGCATTTTTATCTGATAAAGTACCGTTCATGAGCGGAGCTGCTTTGTTTACAGCCATTACTGGAGAAACCGCTAGTTCCACTGCTCTCACAGCGCCTCCTGCTGGCAGACAAGCAGTTTGCATTTTCAATAATAAACCCATTTCCAGCAACTTTTCTGAAGCACTTCTGAAGCAACTCGGAGCATGTTTCATACTCGTTATCCTGGTTAATGCACGTTGTTTTAAATTGATCAAAAGTGATGATAAAGACATTTATAATGTTACAAAAGAATGTAATGTTATGTAAAGAATGTTATTTTAAATGGTAAAAATATTTCAAAATGTTACAGTTTTTGCTGTATTTTGGATCAAATAAATGCAGGCAGAAGAGAATTCTTTAAAAAACATTAAAAATCTTAGTTCAAAAACTTTTGACTGGTATGTTTGCCTATAGTTGGAAGTAAAAAATATTAATATTAATAAGGAGAGTCTGAGATTTATTTGACAGTGATTTCACATTTCTTGTTTGTATGAAGGCTAAATACCAATAAAAGGTGAACATTTATTTATTTGCGCCATTTTTTTCCTAAAATATTATATAGTTTTATAGGAGTAGGTTTCATAGAGTTGGCAAATTAATTTTTCATAAGTTTGTAGGTACAGACTGTTGTGGCCGTTTTTGAGGCTTTTTTAATAGTGTTCATATCGATATCGACCGAAATTAAGAAATATAGCGTGATATAAATTTTGGCCATATCGTCCAGCCCTATTGTACACAACATTCTTAATGTTTGAACAACTACAAAAGATATTACTTAAAAAAAAAACTTTTTTTTTAAAATTTGCCTGTTGAAAATCATTATACGTCATGTATATGTATATATGTATGTGTTTGTGTATGTGTATATATACATAATTATTATGTATATAATTATTATACAAAAATTATTAAAAATGCTAAAAAATAATTGTATGCAGTAAAACTTTTTTGTTAAACTGTTTTTAATCATTTGGTGTAGCATCTAAAACATACTTTACCTTATATAAATGTAAATGTTTTGACTTGAAATATTCATGTTGACAACAAAAAACTGCGCTATTTATTTGCAATCATCTTGCTCTCTAGATACATTTTGATCACTTATAAAATTCATATTGTTTGGCTGCTACCACATGAAAAATATCGCTAAAAATAAAGACAGTTG
Source organism: Sinocyclocheilus grahami (assembly GCF_001515645.1). Classification (NCBI taxonomy): domain Eukaryota; kingdom Metazoa; phylum Chordata; class Actinopteri; order Cypriniformes; family Cyprinidae; genus Sinocyclocheilus; species Sinocyclocheilus grahami. The sequence goes on from NW_015506379.1 coordinate 167,074, forward strand.
TTATTTCTGTGCATCTGATGTGATTATGGCTGACTGTATGTTGAATTGACCTGCAGCTCAAAGGCTTGTTATTGCAATCATAATGTCATTTTGTCAGTTTCCTGAGATAAATCGAGATGATTAAAATATTCAGATGAGCTGATGAACCGCTCTGAGTGTGTGCTGAAATCATCACGTGGCTCATGCAGTCGATGTGCTCGTGCCACTGATGTAGTGTTTGTTAGATCCTTCTGTGATTTGTTGTTGTTGTTTTGATGTTTTTTAGGTAAATAAACCAATTGTGTAAATGTTTGAACAAAAACCCCCCAGTGGCAGATACTATGTGTGTGTGTGTGTGTGTGTGTGTGTGTCAATACAGCTGTTTGTGCAGATGCAGCTTTGTGTGTGTGTGTGTGTGTGCGCGAATCTCGCATCGGGTTTTGGCTGTGACTCACGCTGATTAGCTGAGACTGCTGCAGTGAGAGAGAGAGAGAGAAGGGGCGAGCGAGTTATTGCGCTACAGTCTCATCACTGAGACCCCCTTCTCTCTCTCTCTCTCTCTCTCTCTCTCTCTCTCTCTCTCTCTCTCTCTCTCTCTCCACTCTGTTCTTCTTCCCGCCCC